>NW_028315445.1:0-49020 GCF_046866305.1 Octopus bimaculoides
AAGCACTTTCCCATACGGTGAAGCACTTTCCATACGGTGAAGCACTTTCCCATACGGTGAAGCACTTTCCCATACGGTGAAGCACTTTCCATACGGTGAAGCACTTTCCCATACGGTGAAGCACTTTCCCATACGGTGGAGCACTTTCCCATACGGTGAAGCACTTTCCCATACGGTGAAGCACTTTCCCATGCGGTGAAGCACTTTGCCATGCGGTGAAGCACTTTCCCATACGGTGAAGCACTTTCCCATACGGTGAAGCACTTTCCCATACGGTGAAGCACTTTCCCATAGGGTGAAGCACTTTGCCCTACGGTGAGCACTTTGCCCTACGGTGAAGCACTTTCCCATACGGTGAAGCACTTTGCCCTACGGTGAAGCACTTTCCCATACGGTGAAGCACTTTCCCATACGGTGAAGCACTTTCCCATACGGTGAAGCACTTTCCCATACGGTGAAGCACTTTCCCATACGGTGAAGCACTTTGCCCTACGGTGAAGCACTTTCCCATACGGTGAAGCACTTTCCCATACGGTGAAGCCACTTTCCCATACGGTGAAGCACTTTCCCATACGGTGAAGCACTTTCCATACGGTGAAGCACTTTCCCATACGGTGAAGCACTTTCCCATACGGTGAAGCACTTTCCCATACGGTGAAGCACTTTCCCATACGGTGAAGGCACTTTCCCATACGGTGAAGCACTTTCCCATACGGTGAAGCACTTTCCCATACGGTGAAGCACTTTCCCATACGGTGAAGCACTTTCCCATACGGTGAAGCACTTTCCCATACGGTGAAGCACTTTCCCATACGGTGAAGCACTTTCCCATAGGGTGAAGCACTTTGCCCATACGGTGAAGCACTTTCCCATACGGTGAAGCACTTTCCCATACGGTGAAGCACTTTCCCATACGGTGAAGCACTTTCCCATAGCGGTGAAGCACTTTGCCCTACGGTGAAGCACTTTCCCATACGGTGAAGCACTTTCCCATACGGTGAAGCACTTTCCCATACGGTGAAGCACTTTCCCATACGGTGAAGCACTTTCCCATACGGTGAAGCACTTTCCCATACGGTGAAGCACTTTCCCATACGGTGAAGCACTTTCCCATACGGTGAAGCACTTTCCCATACGGTGAAGCACTTTCCCATACGGTGAAGCACTTTCCCATACGGTGAAGCACTTTCCCATACGGTGAAGCACTTTCCCATGACGGTGAGAAGCACTTTCCATACGGTGAAGCACTTTCCCATACGGTGAAGCACTTTCCCATACGGTGAAGCACTTTCCCATACGGTGAAGCACTTTCCCATACGGTGAAGCACTTTCCCATACGGTGAAGCACTTTGCCCTACGGTGAAGCACTTTCCCATACGGTGAAGCACTTTCCATACGGTGAAGCACTTTCCCTACGGTGAAGCACTTTGCCCTACGGTGAAGCACTTTCCCATACGGTGAAGCACTTTCCCATACGGTGAAGCACTTTCCCATACGGTGAAGCACTTTCCCATACGGTGAAGCACTTTCCCATACGGTGAAGCACTTTCCATACGGTGAAGCACTTTCCCATACGGTGAAGCACTTTCCCATACGGTGAAGCACTTTCCCATACGGTGAAGCACTTTGCCCTACGGTGAAGCACTTTCCCATACGGTGAAGCACTTTCCCATACGGTGAAGCACTTTCCCATACGGTGAAGCACTTTGCCATACGGTGAAGCACTTTCCCATACGGTGAAGCACTTTCCCATACGGTGAAGCACTTTCCCATACGGTGAAGCACTTTCCCATACGGTGAAGCACTTTCCCATGCGGTGAAGCACTTTCCCATGCGGTGAAGCACTTTCCCATGCGGTGAAGCACTTTCCCATGCGGTGAAGCACTTTGCCCTACGGTGAAGCACTTTCCCATACGGTGAAGCACTTTCCCATACGGTGAAGCACTTTCCCATACGGTGAAGCACTTTCCCATACGGTGAAGCACTTTCCCATACGGTGAAGCACTTTCCCATACGGTGAAGCACTTTCCCATACGGTGAAGCACTTTCCCATACGGTGAAGCACTTTCCATACGGTGGAGCACTTTCCCATACGGTGAAGCACTTTCCATACGGTGAAGCACTTTCCCATACGGTGAAGCACTTTGCCATGCGGTGAAGCACTTTCCCATACGGTGAAGCACTTTCCCATACGGTGAAGCACTTTCCCATACGGTGAAGCACTTTCCCATAGGGTGAAGCACTTTGCCCTACGGTGAAGCACTTTGCCCTACGGTGAAGCACTTTCCCATACGGTGAAGCACTTTGCCCTACGGTGAAGCACTTTCCCATACGGTGAAGCACTTTCCCATACGGTGAAGCACTTTCCCATACGGTGAAGCACTTTCCCATACGGTGAAGCACTTTCCCATACGGTGAAGCACTTTGCCCTACGGTGAAGCACTTTCCCATACGGTGAAGCACTTTCCCATACGGTGAAGCACTTTCCCATACGGTGAAGCACTTTCCCATACGGTGAAGCACTTTCCCATACGGTGAAGCACTTTCCCATACGGTGAAGCACTTTCCCATAGGGTGAAGCACTTTGCCATACGGTGAAG
The DNA here is from genome assembly GCF_046866305.1 of Octopus bimaculoides. NCBI lineage: Eukaryota > Metazoa > Mollusca > Cephalopoda > Octopoda > Octopodidae > Octopus > Octopus bimaculoides. The sequence goes on from NW_028315445.1 coordinate 2,601, forward strand.
CACTTTCCCATACGGTGAAGCACTTTCCCATACGGTGAAGCACTTTCCCATACGGTGAAGCACTTTCCCATAGGGTGAAGCACTTTGCCCTACGGTGAAGCACTTTCCCATACGGTGAAGCACTTTCCCATACGGTGAAGCACTTTCCCATACGGTGGAGCACTTTCCCATACGGTGAAGCACTTTCCCATACGGTGAAGCACTTTCCCATACGGTGTAGCACTTTGCCATGCGGTGAAGCACTTTCCCATACGGTGAAGCACTTTCCCATACGGTGAAGCACTTTCCCATACGGTGAAGCACTTTCCCATAGGGTGAAGCACTTTGCCCTACGGTGAAGCACTTTGCCCTACGGTGAAGCACTTTCCCATACGGTGAAGCACTTTGCCCTACGGTGAAGCACTTTCCCATACGGTGAAGCACTTTCCCATACGGTGAAGCACTTTCCCATACGGTGAAGCACTTTCCCATACGGTGAAGCACTTTCCCATACGGTGAAGCACTTTGCCCTACGGTGAAGCACTTTCCCATACGGTGAAGCACTTTCCCATACGGTGAAGCACTTTCCCATACGGTGAAGCACTTTCCCATACGGTGAAGCACTTTCCCATACGGTGAAGCACTTTCCCATACGGTGAAGCACTTTCCCATAGGGTGAAGCACTTTGCCATACGGTGAAGCACTTTCCCATACGGTGAAGCACTTTCCCATACGGTGAAGCACTTTCCCATACGGTGAAGCACTTTCCCATAGCGTGAAGCACTTTGCCCTACGGTGAAGCACTTTCCCATACGGTGAAGCACTTTCCCATAGGGTGAAGCACTTTGCCCTACGGTGAAGCACTTTCCCATACGGTGAAGCACTTTCCCATACGGTGAAGCACTTTCCATACGGTGAAGCACTTTCCATACGGTGAAGCACTTTCCCATACGGTGAAGCACTTTCCCATACGGTGAAGCACTTTGCCCTACGGTGAAGCACTTTCCCATACGGTGAAGCACTTTCCCATACGGTGAAGCACTTTCCCATACGGTGAAGCACTTTCCCATACGGTGAAGCACTTTCCCATACGGTGAAGCACTTTCCCATACGGTGAAGCACTTTCCCATACGGTGAAGCACTTTCCCATACGGTGAAGCACTTTGCCATACGGTGAAGCACTTTCCCATACGGTGAAGCACTTTCCCATACGGTGAAGCACTTTCCCATACGGTGAAGCACTTTCCCATACGGTGAAGCACTTTCCCATACGGTGAAGCACTTTCCCATACGGTGAAGCACTTTCCCATACGGTGAAGCACTTTCCCATAGGGTGAAGCACTTTCCCATACGGTGAAGCACTTTCCCATACGGTGAAGCACTTTCCCATACGGTGAAGCACTTTCCCATACGGTGAAGCACTTTCCCATACGGTGAAGCACTTTCCCATACGGTGAAGCACTTTCCCATACGGTGAAGCACTTTCCCATAGGGTGAAGCACTTTGCCCTACGGTGAAGCACTTTCCCATACGGTGAAGCACTTTCCCATAGGGTGAAGCACTTTGCCCTACGGTGAAGCACTTTCCCATACGGTGAAGCACTTTCCCATACGGTGTAGCACTTTCCCATACGGTGAAGCACTTTCCCATACGGTGAAGCACTTTCCCATACGGTGAAGCACTTTCCCATAGGGTGAAGCACTTTCCCATACGGTGAAGCACTTTGCCCTACGGTGAAGCACTTTCCATACGGTGAAGCACTTTCCCATACGGTGAAGCACTTTCCCATACGGTGAAGCACTTTCCCATAGGGTGAAGCACTTTCCCATACGGTGAAGCACTTTCCCATACGGTGAAGCACTTTCCCATACGGTGAAGCACTTTCCCATACGGTGAAGCACTTTCCCATACGGTGAAGCACTTTGCCATACGGTGAAGCACTTTCCCATACGGTGAAGCACTTTCCCATACGGTGAAGCACTTTGCCATACGGTGAAGCACTTTCCCATACGGTGAAGCACTTTCCATACGGTGAAGCACTTTCCCATACGGTGAAGCACTTTCCCATACGGTGAAGCACTTTCCCATACGGTGAAGCACTTTCCCATACGGTGAAGCACTTTCCCATACGGTGAAGCACTTTCCCATACGGTGAAGCACTTTCCCATACGGTGAAGCACTTTGCCCTACGGTGAAGCACTTTCCCATACGGTGAAGCACTTTCCCATACGGTGAAGCACTTTCCCATACGGTGAAGCACTTTCCCATACGGTGAAGCACTTTCCCATACGGTGAAGCACTTTCCCATACGGTGAAGCACTTTCCCATACGGTGAAGCACTTTGCCCTACGGTGAAGCACTTTCCCATACGGTGAAGCACTTTCCCATACGGTGAAGCACTTTCCCATACGGTGAAGCACTTTGCCCTACGGTGAAGCACTTTCCCATACGGTGAAGCACTTTCCCATACGGTGAAGCACTTTCCCATACGGTGAAGCACTTTCCCATACGGTGAAGCACTTTCCCATACGGTGAAGCACTTTCCCATACGGTGAAGCACTTTCCCATACGGTGAAGCACTTTGCCCTACGGTGAAGCACTTTCCCATACGGTGAAGCACTTTCCCATACGGTGAAGCACTTTCCCATACGGTGAAGCACTTTGCCATACGGTGAAGCACTTTCCCATACGGTGAAGCACTTTCCCATACGGTGAAGCACTTTCCCATACGGTGAGGCACTTTCCCATACGGTGAAGCACTTTCCCATACGGTGAAGCACTTTCCCATACGGTGAAGCACTTTCCCATACGGTGAAGCACTTTCCCATACGGTGAAGCACTTTGCCCTACAGTGAAGCACTTTCCCATACGGTGAAGCACTTTCCCATACGGTGAAGCACTTTCCCATACGGTGAAGCACTTTGCCCTACGGTGAAGCACTTTCCCATACGGTGAAGCACTTTCCCATACGGTGAAGCACTTTGCCCTATGGTGAAGCACTGTCCCATACGGTGAAGCACTTTCCCATACGGTGAAGCACTTTCCCATACGGTGAAGCACTTTCCCATACGGTGAAGCACTTTGCCCTACGGTGAAGCACTTTGGTCTACGGTGAAGCACTTTCCCATACGGTGAAGCACTTTCCCATACGGTGAAGCACTTTCCCATACGGTGAAGCACTTTCCCATACGGTGAAGCACTTTCCCATACGGTGAAGCACTTTCCCATACGGTGAAGCACTTTCCCATACGGTGAAGCACTTTCCCATACGGTGAAGCACTTTCCCATACGGTGAAGCACTTTCCCATACGGTGAAGCACTTTCCCATAGGGTGAAGCACTTTCCCATACGGTGAAGCACTTTCCCATACGGTGAAGCACTTTCCCATACGGTGAAGCACTTTCCCATACGGTGAAGCACTTTGCCATACGGTGAAGCACTTTCCCATACGGTGAAGCACTTTCCCATACGGTGAAGCACTTTCCCATACGGTGAAGCACTTTCCCATACGGTGAAGCACTTTCCCATACGGTGAAGCACTTTCCCATACGGTGAAGCACTTTCCCATACGGTGAAGCACTTTCCCATAGGGTGAAGCACTTTCCCATACGGTGAAGCACTTTGCCATGCGGTGAAGCACTTTCCCATACGGTGAAGCACTTTCCCATACGGTGAAGCACTTTCCCATACGGTGAAGCACTTTCCCATACGGTGAAGCACTTTGCCCTACGGTGAAGCACTTTCCCATACGGTGAAGCACTTTCCCATACGGTGAAGCACTTTCCCATACGGTGAAGCACTTTGCCCTACGGTGAAGCACTTTCCCATACGGTGAAGCACTTTCCCATACGGTGAAGCACTTTCCCATACGGTGAAGCACTTTGCCCTACGGTGAAGCACTTTCCCATACGGTGAAGCACTTTCCCATACGGTGAAGCACTTTCCCATACGGTGAAGCACTTTCCCATACGGTGAAGCACTTTCCCATACGGTGAAGCACTTTCCCATACGGTGAAGCACTTTCCCATACGGTGAAGCACTTTGCCCTACGGTGAAGCACTTTCCCATACGGTGAAGCACTTTCCCATACGGTGAAGCACTTTCCCATACGGTGAAGCACTTTGCCATACGGTGAAGCACTTTCCCATACGGTGAAGCACTTTCCCATACGGTGAAGCACTTTCCCATACGGTGAGGCACTTTCCCATACGGTGAAGCACTTTCCCATACGGTGAAGCACTTTCCCATACGGTGAAGCACTTTCCCATACGGTGAAGCACTTTCCCATACGGTGAAGCACTTTGCCCTACGGTGAAGCACTTTCCCATACGGTGAAGCACTTTCCCATACGGTGAAGCACTTTCCCATACGGTGAAGCACTTTGCCCTACGGTGAAGCACTTTCCCATACGGTGAAGCACTTTCCCATACGGTGAAGCACTTTCCCATACGGTGAAGCACTTTGCCCTACGGTGAAGCACTTTCCCATACGGTGAAGCACTTTCCCATACGGTGAAGCACTTTCCCATACGGTGAAGCACTTTCCCATACGGTGAAGCACTTTGCCCTACGGTGAAGCACTTTGGTCTACGGTGAAGCACTTTCCCATACGGTGAAGCACTTTGCCCTACGGTGAAGCACTTTCCCATACGGTGAAGCACTTTCCCATACGGTGAAGCACTTTGCCCTACGGTGAAGCACTTTCCCATACGGTGAAGCACTTTCCCATACGGTGAAGCACTTTCCCATACGGTGAAGCACTTTCCCATACGGTGAAGCACTTTTCCCTACGGTGAAGCACTTTCCCATACGGTGAAGCACTTTCCCATACGGTGAAGCACTTTCCCATACGGTGAAGCACTTTGCCCTACGGTGAAGCACTTTCCCATACGGTGAAGCACTTTCCCATACGGTGAAGCACTTTCCCATACGGTGAAGCACTTTGCCCTACGGTGAAGCACTTTCCCATACGGTGAAGCACTTTCCCATACGGTGAAGCACTTTCCCATACGGTGAAGCACTTTCCCATACGGTGAAGCACTTTGCCCTACGGTGAAGCACTTTGGTCTACGGTGAAGCACTTTCCCATACGGTGAAGCACTTTCCCATACGGTGAAGCACTTTCCCATACGGTGAAGCACTTTCCCATACGGTGAAGCACTTTCCCATACGGTGAAGCACTTTCCCATACGGTGAAGCACTTTCCCATAGGGTGAAGCACTTTGCCCTACGGTGAAGCACTTTCCCATACGGTAAAGCACTTTCCCATAGGGTGAAGCACTTTGCCCTACGGTGAAGCACTTTCCCATACGGTGAAGCACTTTCCCATACGGTGAAGCACTTTCCCATACGGTGAAGCACTTTCCCATACGGTGAAGCACTTTCCCATACGGTGAAGCACTTTCCCATACGGTGAAGCACTTTCCCATAGGGTGAAGCACTTTCCCATAGGGTGAAGCACTTTGCCATACGGTGAAGCACTTTCCCATACGGTGAAGCACTTTCCCATACGGTGAAGCACTTTCCCATGCGGTGAAGCACTTTGCCATATGGTGAAGCACTTTGCCATACGGTGAAGCACTTTCCCATACGGTGAAGCACTTTCCCATACGGTGAAGCACTTTCCCATACGGTGAAGCACTTTCCCATACGGTGAAGCACTTTGCCATACGGTGAAGCACTTTCCCATACGGTGAAGCACTTTCCCATACGGTGAAGCACTTTGCCATACGGTGAAGCACTTTCCCATACGGTGAAGCACTTTCCCATACGGTGAAGCACTTTCCCATACGGTGAAGCACTTTCCCATACGGTGAAGCACTTTCCCATACGGTGAAGCACTTTCCCATACGGTGAAGCACTTTCCCATACGGTGAAGCACTTTCCCATACGGTGAAGCACTTTCCCATACGGTGAAGCACTTTGCCCTACGGTGAAGCACTTTCCCATACGGTGAAGCACTTTCCCATACGGTGAAGCACTTTCCCATACGGTGAAGCACTTTGCCCTACGGTGAAGCACTTTCCCATACGGTGAAGCACTTTCCCATACGGTGAAGCACTTTCCCATACGGTGAAGCACTTTCCCATACGGTGAAGCACTTTGCCCTACGGTGAAGCACTTTCCCATACGGTGAAGCACTTTCCCATACGGTGAAGCACTTTCCCATACGGTGAAGCACTTTGCCCTACGGTGAAGCACTTTCCCATACGGTGAAGCACTTTCCCATACGGTGAAGCACTTTCCCATACGGTGAAGCACTTTGCCCTACGGTGAAGCACTTTCCCATACGGTGAAGCACTTTCCCATACGGTGAAGCACTTTCCCATACGGTGAAGCACTTTCCCATACGGTGAAGCACTTTCCCATACGGTGAAGCACTTTCCCATACGGTGAAGCACTTTCCCATACGGTGAAGCACTTTCCCATACGGTGAAGCACTTTCCCATACGGTTAAGCACTTTCCCATACGGTGAAGCACTTTCCCATAGGGTTAAGCACTTTGCCATACGGTGAAGCACTTTCCCATACGGTGAAGCACTTTCCCATACGGTGAAGCACTTTCCCATACGGTGAAGCACTTTCCCATACGGTGAAGCACTTTCCCATACGGTGAAGCACTTTCCCATACGGTGAAGCCCTTTCCCATACGGTGAAGCACTTTCCCATACGGTGAAGCACTTTCCCATACGGTGAAGCACTTTCCCATACGGTGAAGCACTTTCCCATAGGGTGAAGCACTTTGCCCTACGGTGAAGCACTTTCCCATACGGTGAAGCACTTTCCCATACGGTGAAGCACTTTCCCATACGGTGAAGCACTTTGCCATACGGTGAAGCACTTTCCCATACGGTGAAGCACTTTCCCATACGGTGAAGCACTTTCCCATACGGTGAGGCACTTTCCCATACGGTGAAGCACTTTCCCATACGGTGAAGCACTTTCCCATACGGTGAAGCACTTTCCCATACGGTGAAGCACTTTCCCATACGGTGAAGCACTTTCCCATACGGTGAAGCACTTTCCCATACGGTGAAGCACTTTCCCATACGGTGAAGCACTTTCCCATACGGTGAAGCACTTTCCCATACGGTGAAGCACTTTCCCATACGGTGAAGCACTTTCCCATACGGTGAAGCACTTTCCCATACGGTGAAGCACTTTGCCATACGGTGAAGCACTTTCCCATACGGTGAAGCACTTTGCCATACGGTGAAGCACTTTCCCATACGGTGAAGCACTTTGCCATACGGTGAAGCACTTTCCCATACGGTGAAGCACTTTCCCATACGGTGAAGCACTTTGCCATACGGTGAAGCACTTTGCCATACGGTGAAGCACTTTCCCATACGGTGAAGCACTTTCCCATACGGTGAAGCACTTTCCCATACGGTGAAGCACTTTCCCATACGGTGAAGCACTTTCCCATACGGTGAAGCACTTTCCCATACGGTGAAGCACTTTCCCATACGGTGAAGCACTTTCCCATACGGTGAAGCACTTTCCCATACGGTGAAGCACTTTCCCATACGGTGAAGCACTTTCCCATACGGTGAAGCACTTTCCCATACGGTGAAGCACTTTCCCATACGGTGAAGCACTTTCCCATACGGTGAAGCACTTTCCCATACGGTGAAGCACTTTCCCATACGGTGAAGCACTTTCCCATACGGTGAAGCACTTTCCCCTACGGTGAAGCACTTTCCCATACGGTGAAGCACTTTCCCATGCGGAACAGCACTTTCCCATACGGTAAAGCACTTTCCCATACGGTAAAGCACTTTGCCATACGGTAAAGCACTTTGCCATACGGTAAAGCACTTTGCCATACGGTAAAGCACTTTGCCATACGGTAAAGCACTTTGCCATACGGTAAAGCACTTTGCCATACGGTAAAGCACTTTGCCATACGGTGAAGCACTTTGCCACACGGTGAAGCACTTTCCCATACGGTGAAGCACTTTCCCATACGGTGAAGCACTCTGCCCTACGGTGAAGCACTTTGCCCTACGGTGAAGCACTTTGCCCTACGGTGAAGCACTTTGCCCTACGGTGAAGCACTTTGCCATACGGTGAAGCACTTTCCCATACGGTGAAGCACTTTGCCCTACGGTGAAGCACTTTGCCATACGGTGAAGCACTTTCCCATACGGTGGAGCACTTTCCCATACGGTGGAGCACTTTCCCATACGGTGGAGCACTTTCCCATACGGTGGAGCACTTTCCCATACGGTGAAGCACTTTCCCATACGGTGAAGCACTTTCCCATACGGTGAAGCACTTTCCCATACGGTGAAGCACTTTCCCATACGGTGAAGCACTTTCCCATACGGTGAAGCACTTTCCCATACGGTGAAGCACTTTCCCATACGGTGAAGCACTTTCCCATACGGTGAAGCACTTTCCCATACGGTGAAGCACTTTCCCATACGGTGAAGCACTTTCCCATACGGTGAAGCACTTTCCCATGCGGAACAGCACTTTCCCATACGGTAAAGCACTTTCCCATACGGTAAAGCACTTTGCCATACGGTAAAGCACTTTGCCATACGGTAAAGCACTTTGCCATACGGTAAATCACTTTGCCATACGGTAAAGCACTTTGCCATACGGTAAAGCACTTTGCCATACGGTAAAGCACTTTGCCATACGGTAAAGCACTTTGCCATACGGTGAAGCACTTTGCCACACGGTGAAGCACTTTCCCATACGGTGAAGCACTTTCCCATACGGTGAAGCACTCTGCCCTACGGTGAAGCACTTTGCCCTACGGTGAAGCACTTTGCCCTACGGTGAAGCACTTTGCCCTACGGTGAAGCACTTTGCCATACGGTGAAGCACTTTCCCATACGGTGAAGCACGTTGCCCTACGGTGAAGCACTTTGCCCTATGGTGAAGCACTTTGCCCTACGGTGAAGCACTTTGCCATACGGTGAAGCACTTTCCCATACGGTGGAGCACTTTCCCATACGGTGGAGCACTTTCCCATACGGTGGAGCACTTTCCCATACGGTGGAGCACTTTCCCATACGGTGGAGCACTTTCCCATACGGTGGAGCACTTTCCCATACGGTGAAGCACTTTCCCATACGGTGAAGCACTTTCCCATACGGTGAAGCACTTTCCCATACGGTGAAGCACTTTGCCCTACGGTGAAGCACTTTGCCCTACGGTGAAGCACTTTGCCCTACGGTGAAGCACGTTGCCCTACGGTGAAGCACGTTGCCCTACGGTGAAGCACTTTGCCATACGGTGAAGCACTTTGCCATACGGTGAAGCACTTTGCCATACGGTGAAGCACTTTGCCCTACGGTGAAGCACTTTGCCCTACGGTGAAGCACGTTGCCCTACGGTGAAGCACGTTGCCCTACGGTGAAGCACGTTGCCCTACGGTGAAGCACTTTGCCCTACGGTGAAGCACTTTGCCCTACGGTGAAGCATTTTGGCCTACGGTGAAGCACTTTGCCCTACGGTGAAGCACTTTGCCGCACGGTGAAGCACTTTGCCGCACGGTGAAGCACTTTGCCGCACGGTGAAGCACTTTGCCGCACGGTGAAGCACTTTGCCGCACGGTGAAGCACTTTGCCGCACGGTGAAGCACTTTGCCGCACGGTGAAGCACTTTGCCGCACGGTGAAGCACTTTGCCGCACGGTGAAGCACTTTCCCGCACGGTGAAGCACTTTCCCGCACGGTGAAGCACTTTCCCGCACGGTGAAGCACTTTCCCATACGGTGAAGCACTTTCCCATACGGTGAAGCACTTTGCCATACGGTGAAGCACTTTGCCCTACGGTGAAGCACTTTGCCGCACGGTGAAGCACTTTGCCGCACGGTGAAGCACTTTGCCGCACGGTGAAGCACTTTGCCGCACGGTGAAGCACTTTGCCGCACGGTGAAGCACTTTGCCGCACGGTGAAGCACTTTGCCGCACGGTGAAGCACTTTGCCGCACGGTGAAGCACTTTGCCGCACGGTGAAGCACTTTGCCGCACGGTGAAGCACTTTGCCGCACGGTGAAGCACTTTGCCGCACGGTGAAGCACTTTGCCGCACGGTGAAGCACTTTCCCGCACGGTGAAGCACTTTCCCGCACGGTGAAGCACTTTCCCGTGCGGTGAAGCACTTTCCCGTACGGTGAAGCACTTTCCCGTACGGTGAAGCACTTTCCCGTACGGTGAAGCACTTTGCCCTACGGTGAAGCACGTTGCCCTACGGTGAAGCACGTTGCCCTACGGTGAAGCACGTTGCCCTACGGTGAAGCACTTTGCCCTACGGTGAAGCACTTTGCCCTACGGTGAAGCATTTTGGCCTACGGTGAAGCACTTTGCCCTACGGTGAAGCACTTTGCCGCACGGTGAAGCACTTTGCCGCACGGTGAAGCACTTTGCCGCACGGTGAAGCACTTTGCCGCACGGTGAAGCACTTTGCCGCACGGTGAAGCACTTTGCCGCACGGTGAAGCACTTTGCCGCACGGTGAAGCACTTTGCCGCACGGTGAAGCACTTTGCCGCACGGTGAAGCACTTTCCCGCACGGTGAAGCACTTTCCCGCACGGTGAAGCACTTTCCCGCACGGTGAAGCACTTTCCCGTGCGGTGAAGCACTTTCCCGTACGGTGAAGCACTTTCCCGTACGGTGAAGCACTTTCCCGTACGGTGAAGCACTTTCCCGTACGGTGAAGCGCTTTGCCCTACGGTGAAGCGCTTTGCCCTACGGTGAAGCGCTTTGCCCTACGGTGAAGCGCTTTGCCCTACGGTGAAGCGCTTTCCCATACGGTGAAGCGCTTTCCCATACGGTGAAGCGCTTTGCCCTACCGTGAAGCGCTTTGCCCTACGGTGAAGCGCTTTGCCCTACGGTGAAGCGCTTTGCCCTACGGTGAAGCGCTTTGCCCTACGGTGAAGCGCTTTGCCCTACGGTGAAGCGCTTTGCCCTACGGTGAAGCGCTTTGCCCTACGGTGAAGCGCTTTGCCCTACGGTGAAGCGCTTTGCCATACGGTGAAGCACTTTCCCATACGGTGGAGCACTTTCCCATACGGTGGAGCACTTTCCCATACGGTGGAGCACTTTCCCATACGGTGGAGCACTTTCCCATACGGTGGAGCACTTTCCCATACGGTGAAGCACTTTCCCATACGGTGAAGCACTTTCCCATACGGTGAAGCACTTTGCCCTACGGTGAAGCACTTTGCCCTACGGTGAAGCACTTTGCCCTACGGTGAAGCACGTTGCCCTACGGTGAAGCACTTTGCCATACGGTGAAGCACTTTGCCATACGGTGAAGCACTTTGCCATACGGTGAAGCACTTTGCCCTACGGTGAAGCACGTTGCCCTACGGTGAAGCACGTTGCCCTACGGTGAAGCACGTTGCCCTACGGTGAAGCACTTTGCCCTACGGTGAAGCACTTTGCCCTACGGTGAAGCATTTTGCCCTACGGTGAAGCATTTTGCCCTACGGTGAAGCACTTTGCCGCACGGTGAAGCACTTTGCCGCACGGTGAAGCACTTTGCCGCACGGTGAAGCACTTTGCCGCACGGTGAAGCACTTTGCCGCACGGTGAAGCACTTTCCCGCACGGTGAAGCACTTTCCCGCACGGTGAAGCACTTTCCCGCACGGTGAAGCACTTTCCCGTACGGTGAAGCACTTTCCCGTACGGTGAAGCACTTTGCCCTACGGTGAAGCACTTTGCCGCACGGTGAAGCACTTTGCCGCACGGTGAAGCACTTTGCCGCACGGTGAAGCACTTTGCCGCACGGTGAAGCACTTTGCCGCACGGTGAAGCACTTTCCCGCACGGTGAAGCACTTTCCCGCACGGTGAAGCACTTTCCCGTGCGGTGAAGCACTTTCCCGTACGGTGAAGCACTTTCCCGTACGGTGAAGCACTTTCCCGTACGGTGAAGCACTTTCCCGTACGGTGAAGCGCTTTGCCCTACGGTGAAGCGCTTTGCCCTACGGTGAAGCGCTTTGCCCTACGGTGAAGCGCTTTGCCCTACGGTGAAGCGCTTTCCCATACGGTGAAGCGCTTTCCCATACGGTGAAGCGCTTTGCCCTACGGTGAAGCGCTTTGCCCTACGGTGAAGCGCTTTGCCCTACGGTGAAGCGCTTTGCCCTACGGTGAAGCGCTTTGCCCTACGGTGAAGCGCTTTGCCCTACGGTGAAGCGCTTTGCCCTACGGTGAAGCGCTTTGCCCTACGGTGAAGCGCTTTGCCCTACGGTGAAGCGCTTTGCCCTACGGTGAAGCGCTTTGCCCTACGGTGAAGCGCTTTGCCATACGGTGAAGCGCTTTCCCATACGGTGGAGCACTTTCCCATACGGTGGAGCACTTTCCCATACGGTGGAGCACTTTCCCATACGGTGGAGCACTTTCCCATACGGTGGAGCACTTTCCCATACGGTGAAGCACTTTCCCATACGGTGAAGCACTTTCCCATACGGTGAAGCACTTTGCCCTACGGTGAAGCACTTTGCCCTACGGTGAAGCACTTTGCCCTACGGTGAAGCACGTTGCCCTACGGTGAAGCACTTTGCCATACGGTGAAGCACTTTGCCATACGGTGAAGCACTTTGCCATACGGTGAAGCACTTTGCCCTACGGTGAAGCACGTTGCCCTACGGTGAAGCACGTTGCCCTACGGTGAAGCACGTTGCCCTACGGTGAAGCACTTTGCCCTACGGTGAAGCACTTTGCCCTACGGTGAAGCATTTTGCCCTACGGTGAAGCATTTTGCCCTACGGTGAAGCACTTTGCCGCACGGTGAAGCACTTTGCCGCACGGTGAAGCACTTTGCCGCACGGTGAAGCACTTTGCCGCACGGTGAAGCACTTTGCCGCACGGTGAAGCACTTTGCCGCACGGTGAAGCACTTTCCCGCACGGTGAAGCACTTTCCCGCACGGTGAAGCACTTTCCCGCACGGTGAAGCACTTTCCCGTACGGTGAAGCACTTTCCCGTACGGTGAAGCACTTTGCCCTACGGTGAAGCACTTTGCCCTACGGTGAAGCACTTTGCCGCACGGTGAAGCACTTTGCCGCACGGTGAAGCACTTTGCCGCACGGTGAAGCACTTTGCCGCACGGTGAAGCACTTTGCCGCACGGTGAAGCACTTTGCCGCACGGTGAAGCACTTTGCCGCACGGTGAAGCACTTTCCCGCACGGTGAAGCACTTTCCCGCACGGTGAAGCACTTTCCCGTGCGGTGAAGCACTTTCCCGTACGGTGAAGCACTTTCCCGTACGGTGAAGCACTTTCCCGTACGGTGAAGCACTTTCCCGTACGGTGAAGCGCTTTGCCCTACGGTGAAGCGCTTTGCCCTACGGTGAAGCGCTTTGCCCTACGGTGAAGCGCTTTGCCCTACGGTGAAGCGCTTTGCCCTACGGTGAAGCGCTTTCCCATACGGTGAAGCGCTTTGCCCTACGGTGAAGCGCTTTGCCCTACGGTGAAGCGCTTTGCCCTACGGTGAAGCGCTTTGCCCTACGGTGAAGCGCTTTGCCCTACGGTGAAGCGCTTTGCCCTACGGTGAAGCGCTTTGCCCTACGGTGAAGCGCTTTGCCCTACGGTGAAGCGCTTTGCCCTACGGTGAAGCGCTTTGCCCTACGGTGAAGCGCTTTGCCCTACGGTGAAGCGCTTTGCCCTACGGTGAAGCGCTTTGCCCTACGGTGAAGCGCTTTGCCCTACGGTGAAGCGCTTTGCCCTACGGTGAAGCGCTTTGCCCTACGGTGAAGCGCTTTGCCCTACGGTGAAGCGCTTTGCCCTACGTGAAGCGCTTTGCCCTACGGTGAAGCGCTTTGCCCTACGGTGAAGCGCTTTGCCCTACGGTGGAGCGCTTTCCCATACGGTGGAGCCCTTTCCCATACGGTGGAGCACTTTCCCATACGGTGGAGCACTTTCCCATACGGTGAAGCACTTTCCCATACGGTGAAGCACTTTCCCATACGGTGAAGCACTTTCCCATACGGTGAAGCACTTTCCCATACGGTGAAGCACTTTGCCCTACGGTGAAGCACTTTGCCCTACGGTGAAGCACTTTGCCCTACGGTGAAGCACGTTGCCCTACGGTGAAGCACGTTGCCCTACGGTGAAGCACGTTGCCCTACGGTGAAGCACTTTGCCATACGGTGAAGCACTTTGCCATACGGTGAAGCACTTTGCCCTACGGTGAAGCACTTTGCCCTACGGTGAAGCACGTTGCCCTACGGTGAAGCACGTTGCCCTACGGTGAAGCACGTTGCCCTACGGTGAAGCACTTTGCCCTACGGTGAAGCACTTTGCCCTACGGTGAAGCATTTTGCCCTACGGTGAAGCACTTTGCCCTGCGGTGAAGCACTTTGCCGCACGGTGAAGCACTTTGCCGCACGGTGAAGCACTTTGCCGCACGGTGAAGCACTTTGCCGCACGGTGAAGCACTTTGCCGCACGGTGAAGCACTTTCCCATACGGTGAAGCACTTTCCCATACGGTGAAGCACTTTCCCATACGGTGAAGCACTTTCCCATACGGTGAAGCACTTTCCCATACGGTGAAGCACTTTGCCCTACGGTGAAGCACTTTGCCCTACGGTGAAGCACGTTGCCCTACGGTGAAGCGCTTTGCCATACGGTGAAGCGCTTTGCCCTACGGTGAAGCGCTTTGCCCTACGGTGAAGCGCTTTGCCCAACGGTGAAGCGCTTTGCCCTACGGTGAAGCGCTTTGCCCTACGGTGAAGCGCTTTGCCCTACGGTGAAGCGCTTCGCCCTACGGTGAAGCGCTTCGCCCTACGGTGAAGCGCTTCGCCATACGGTGAAGCGCTTCGCCATACGGTGAAGCGCTTCGCCATACGGTGAAGCGCTTCGCCATACGGTGAAGCGCTTCGCCCTACGGTGAAGCGCTTCGCCCTACGGTGAAGCGCTTCGCCCTACGGTGAAGCGCTTCGCCCTACGGTGAAGCGCTTCGCCCTACGGTGAAGCGCTTCGCCCTACGGTGAAGCGCTTCGCCCTACGGTGAAGCGCTTCGCCCTACGGTGAAGCGCTTCGCCCTACGGTGAAGCGCTTCGCCCTACGGTGAAGCGCTTCGCCCTACGGTGAAGCGCTTCGCCCTACGGTGAAGCGCTTCGCCCTACGGTGAAGCGCTTCGCCCGACGGTGAGGCGCTTCGCCCGACGGTGAGGCGCTTCGCCCGACGGTGAGGCGCTTCGCCCGACGGTGAGGCACTTCGCCCTACGGTGAGGCACTTCGCCCTACGGTGAGGCACTTCCCCACACGGTGAGGCACTTCCCCACACGGTGAGGCACTTCCCCACACGGTGAGGCACTTCCCCACACGGTGAGGCACTTCCCCACACGGTGAGGCACTTCCCCACACGGTGAAGCACTTCCCCACACGGTGCGCTTTCCCACACCGTAAAGTGCTTTCCCACACCGTAAAGTGCTTTCCCACACCGTAAAGTGCTTTCCCACACAGTAAAGTGCTTTCCCAATTTAAAACGAAAAAAGCAAATAAAACGAAGAATCGTTTGTTTATGTAGTCGGCACTTAATGTATATCTGCTGAATGGATGTCAGTGATTGGCTGAAATTATCGAAATAAGACAATTTTTTACATGAAATAAATTCGAATACAAAAATATTTTTCTGTTCTACAACATAAAATAGATAAGTATACGAAGTTTGAAAGTCTTTCGGTACCAAAAACACTACGTAAAACATTAATGAAAAATGTGGCCCCCGTTTTAAAAAAGATCCTATATATATATATATATATATATATATATATATATATATATATATATATATATATATATATATATATACAATGATAATAATAAAGTGACAACAAAAGAATGAAACCTCAATATTAGGTAAATATAGCATTATTTATATATGTATATAGATAGGACAATCAGTAAGTTGTCATAATAGTGTTTGGAGTGTGGATATGTGTATACATATGAGTACGTACATGCACATATATGTTTGTGTGTGTATGCCCATATACATGTTTGTGTGAGTGTGTATGTATGTAGACATTATGAACACAGGAGGTGTTTCTTTCTTTTTTTTATAAATCTCCTTTTACAAAACCACTACATTATAGGGATGTCAAAAAACCGACACCGGCCCCTAAGTGATGGCCTTGAAAAATTCTGTTTTAGTCGAATGAATCGAATCCAGCACTTATTTTGGTCTGCTTTGCTGAACTGCTAGGTTATAGGAGCATAAACACCAACACCAGTTATCAAGCAGTGATGGGAGACAGACACACAGACATGAGGAGACACACACACACATATATATATTCGATGGGCTTCTTTCAGTTTCCATCCACCAAAACCACTCACAAGGCTTTGGTCGGCTTGAGACTATAGCAGAAGACACTTGCTCAAGGTGGCACGCAGTGAGACTGAACCCAGAACCATGTGGTTGGGAAGCAAGCCTCTTACTACACATAATATATGACAAAGATGGTGGGATAGGCTGGAAGTATAAGGTAAGTGATGACGTATGAACGGTCAAGGGGCCTTGCAAGTAAGACAGACATGTGAGCAGAAGGACAACTAGTGCGTATGACTTTTGCTTTCGGGCTTTCGCTTGGGACAGACATGGTGACCCCGCAAGAGTTCAGGGAAATGGGCGTTAGGTTCTGGCCAGAGGTTATGTCGGTGTATCCTAAGTGGACAGTATAAATGTTGCGAGAGGACCCATGTGACAGATGAACCAAGCTTTTTAGCCCATTTCACACACCTGCTTATACCCACTGATCCACTGACTTGTACGAGTTAAGGCAGCTGGTGTATATATATATATACAAACATATATGCTGTGTGTAGCATCGTGTGAAAGAGGGAAACTAGTATATATTATATAAAAAAAACTTTAAGGCGCTGCTCCAGCATGGCCGCAGTCTAATGAATGAAACAAGTAAAAGAAAGAAAGGAACATGAGAAAAAAACCCATACATTTCGTACGTATACCTGCGGCTAAAGACACGCAGCTAGCTTTACTGATTGAGTGTGACAAGGGACGGATTGATGTCTAGCAAGATATATTTAAACGAAGTCTATGAAAAGCATTCGACAATCCAGAATCGACCCACCCTCTCTGATCGAAGTAACCAAGTCTCGAAGGTAAATTCTTCCATTTATTGTGAGATGATGGGGGGTGGATTGGTTCGCAAAAGTTTTGCTTCGTCTCGACGTTTCCATGGAACCTTTGATTTCTTTGTAGGATGCCAAGAAGATTCCGTCCAGATTCTCTGTTGTCGGCTGAATTCCTGATTGTTGTTTCTAAGTTATTTGGGGATGTAAGAGAGGTGCAATTGTATCCCCTTGTCCGTCCCTGGTTTGTTTTCGATAAGCCTGGGTTCATTTCTGTGTATGTTTTTGGTTTATTTTCCTTCAGCAAGGGCTTATCCGATGCCTATTCTACGATGAACTGTGTTTCGTAGTTAATAAACAAATTGCTTTGTCTTTGCCAGCCTTGTAGCGAGTTTGTTTCTTCAGCTTCACAAGTTGTTTGCCACAGTTTAAAGAAACTT
Organism: Octopus bimaculoides; assembly: GCF_046866305.1. Taxonomy (NCBI): domain Eukaryota; kingdom Metazoa; phylum Mollusca; class Cephalopoda; order Octopoda; family Octopodidae; genus Octopus; species Octopus bimaculoides. The sequence continues at coordinate 20,080 of NW_028315445.1, forward strand.
TCCAAGCGTTGACCATCTCAATGTTTCTTTAATTCGTTGTAGATTTCCTCATCTATGTTCTTCAATTTTTCTTCATTGCTCAGCGCTCTAAGCTTAAGCAGTTCTATTTCTGTCTTCATGTTTTCCAAGTGTTAGTTTCTGCCATAATTGTCTTTGTTGGTCCTGTTCGTTTGGAATACGTTTAATTTGGAGTTTATGAGGCAGAATTTAACCAGTGTTCATAAATTTCTGCCTTGTGCTTGTTTTTGATCATGTTCCAGAAAGTAACCTTTCTGGCTTTAAGTTTTTCATTCTATATGTGTATAATGCGGTTTTTAGTTGATAGTGGAGGGGGATGGGCTTCTATCTTGTGTATCATCTTTAGGTGGATTTTCATTTAAGCAATTATTATGTGGTAAAGAATGAAGAGTGGTGCATAATTTGGACAAATGTTGATTGAGCTGTTGCAGGGATTGTTCTTTCTCTTCTTTTCCTCTTCTTTTCCTCTTGTGTGGAGCGAGTGAGTTCATCAGTGTTGCCAATCAAAAGTCTCAAATTCGTGTTCATCTCTCTCAGTTCCTTAAGAGTCTCTTCATTCCTTAAGAGTCTCTTTGTCTCAAGAAGATTAAGTTTGTCCAAAGACACCTGGAAAAGGTTTAGTTTTTGAAAGCATTATATTTCGGTTGCCTACTTCCATGAGAGTTACCTTGTCTGTTGGAATACATTTTTAGATTACTGGCGTGTACAATACATGCTCACACATGTATGTATGTGTATATATATATATATATATATATATATATATATATAGGTAAGTGGTAGGTTTGCCTCGATCCTTCAGGGGTAATCTGAAGCATCCAAGCAACCAGGGGATGTTTAAATCCGGAGGCACTCCTGGGGATCACCTGTATGGGTACCGTCATGGGAAGAGGGCGTCCAGAGGCAGGTAATATGTTGCTTAAACCGTAGTTTATGCATTTACTTGGAGGACAATCAGTAAGTTGTCATAATAGTGTTTGGAGTGTGGATATGTGTATACATATGAGTACGTACATGCACATATATGTTTGTGTGTGTATGCCCATATACATGTTTGTGTGAGTGTGTATGTATGTAGACATTATGAACACAGGAGGTGTTTCTTTCTTTTTTTTATAAATCTCCTTTTACAAAACCACTACATTATAGGGATGTCAAAAAACCGACACCGGCCCCTAAGTGATGGCCTTGAAAAATTCTGTTTTAGTCGAATGAATCGAATCCAGCACTTATTTTGGTCTGCTTTGCTGAACTGCTAGATTATAGGAGCATAAACACCAACACCAGTTATCAAGCAGTGATGGGAGACAGACACACAGACATGAGGAGACACACACACACATATATATATTCGATGGGCTTCTTTCAGTTTCCATCCACCAAAACCACTCACAAGGCTTTGGTCGGCTTGAGACTATAGCAGAAGACACTTGCTCAAGGTGGCACGCAGTGAGACTGAACCCAGAACCATGTGGTTGGGAAGCAAGCCTCTTACTACACATAATATATGACAAAGATGGTGGGATAGGCTGGAAGTATAAGGTAAGTGATGACGTATGAACGGTCAAGGGGCCTTGCAAGTAAGACAGACATGTGAGCAGAAGGACAACTAGTGCGTATGACTTTTGCTTTCGGGCTTTCGCTTGGGACAGACATGGTGACCCCGCAAGAGTTCAGGGAAATTGGCGTTAGGTTCTGGCCAGAGGTTAGGTCGGTGTATCCTAAGTGGACAGTATAAATGTTGCGAGAGGACCCATGTGACAGATGAACCAAGCTTTTTAGCCCATTTCACACACCTGCTTATACCCACTGATCCACTGACTTGTACGAGTTAAGGCAGCTGGTGTATATATATATATATACAAACATATATGCTGTGTGTAGCATCGTGTGAAAGAGGGAGGCTAGTATATATTATATAAAAAAAACTTTAAGGCGCTGCTCCAGCATGGGTGCAGTCTAATGAATGAAACAAGTAAAAGAAAGAAAGGAACATGAGAAAAAAACCCCCATACATTTCGTACGTATACCTGCGGCTAAAGACACGCAGCTAGCTTTACTGATTGAGTGTGACAAGGGACGGATTGATGTCTAGCAAGATATATTTAAACGAAGTCTATGAAAAGCATTCGACAATCCAGAATCGACCCACCCTCTCTGATCGAAGTAACCAAGTCTCGAAGGTAAATTCTTCCATTTATTGTGAGATGATGGGGGGTGGATTGGTTCGCAAAAGTTTTGCTTCGTCTCGACGTTTCCATGGAACCTTTGATTTCTTTGTAGGATGCCAAGAAGATTCCGTCCAGATTCTCTGTTGTCGGCTGAATTCCTGATTGTTGTTTCTAAGTTATTTGGGGATGTAAGGTCGGTGGAGTTGCCTCCCCTTGTCCGTCTCTGGTTTGTGTTCGATAAGCTTGGGTTCATTTCTGTGTATGTTTTTGCTTTATCTTCCTTCAGCAAGGGCTTATCCGATGCCTTTTCTACGATGAACTGTGTTTCGTAGTTAATAAACAAATTGCTTTGTCTTTGCCAGCCTTGTAGCGAGTTTGTTTCTTCAGCTTCACAAGTTGTTTGCCACAGTTTAAAGACACTTTCCAAGCGTTGACCATCTCAATGTTTCTTTAATTCGTTGTAGATTTCCTCATCTATGTTCTTCAATTTTTCTTCATTGCTCAGCGCTCTAAGCTTAAGCAGTTCTATTTCTGTCTTCATGTTTTCCAAGTGTTAGTTTCTGCCATAATTGTCTTTGTTGGTCCTGTTCGTTTGGAATACGTTTAATTTGGAGTTTATGAGGCAGAATTTAACCAGTGTTCATAAATTTCTGCCTTGTGCTTGTTTTTGATGATGTTCCAGAAAGTAACCTTTCTGGCTTTAAGTTTTTCATTCTATATGTGTATAATGCGGTTTTTAATTGATAGTGGAGGGGGATGGGCTTCTATCTTGTGTATCATCTTTAGGTGGATTTTCATTTAAGCAATTATTATGTGGTAAAGAATGAAGAGTGGTGCATAATTTGGACAAATGTTGATTGAGCTGTTGCAGGGATTGTTCTTTCTCTTCTTTTCCTCTTGTGTGGAGCGAGTGAGTTCATCAGTGTTGCTAATCAAAAGTCTCAAATTCGTGTTCATCTCTCTCAGTTCCTTAAGAGTCTCTTCGTCTCAAGAAGATTAAGTTTGTCCAAAGACACCTGGAAAAGGTTTAGTTTTTGAAAGCATTATATTTCGGTTGCCTACTTCCATGAGAGTTACCTTGTCTGTTGGAATACATTTTTAGATTACTGGCGTGTACAATACATGCTCACACATGTATGTATGTATGTATATATATATATATATATATATATATATATATCATCATCATCATCATCATCATCGTTTAACGTCTGCTTTCCATGCTAGCATGGGTTGGACGATTTGACTGAGGACTGGTGAAACCGGATGGCAACACCAGGCTCCAGCCTGATTTGGCAGAGTTTCTACAGCTGGATGCCCTTCCTAACGCCAACCACTCAGAGAGTGTAGTGGGTGCTTTTACGTGTCACCCGCACGAAAACGGCCACGCTCGAAATGGTGTCTTTTATGTGCCACCCGCACAAGCCAGTCCAGGGGCACTGGCAACGATCTCGCTCGAAAATCCTACAGGAGCCAGTCAGGCGGTACTGGCAACGGCCACGCTCAAAATGGTGCATCTCATGTGCCACCCGCACAAGAACCAGTCCAGGGGCACTGGCAACGATCTTACTTGGCTTGCCGGGTCTTCTCACGCACAGCACATTTCCAAAGGTCTCGGTCCGTAGTCATCGCCTCGGTGAGGCCCAATGTACGAAGGTCTTGCCTCACCACCTCAGCCCAGGTCTTCCTGGGCCTACCTCTTCCACGGGTTCCCTCAACTGTTAGGGTGTGGCACTTTTTCACGCAGCTATCCTCCTCCATTCTCACCACATGTCCATACCAGCGCAATCGTCTCTCTTGCACGCCACAACTGATGCTTCTAATGTTCAGCTTTTCTCTCAAGATACTTACACTCTGACGGGTATTCACATTGACATTACACATCCAACGGAGCATACTGGCTTCATTCCTTGCGAGCTTACGTATGTCCTCAGCAGTTACAGCCCATGTTTCACTGCCATGTAGCATGGTTGTTCGTACGCATGCGTCATACAGTCTGCCTTTTACTCTGAGTGAGAGTCCCTTTGTCGCCAGCAGGGGTAAGAGCTCTCTAAACTTTGCCCAGGCTATTCTTATTCTAGCAGCTACACTTTCAGCGCACCCACCCCCACTACTAACTTGGTCGCCCAGATAGCGGAAGCTATCGACTACCTCTAGTTTTTCACCCTGGAATGAGATAGAAGTTGTTTCCTGTTTGTTTGCAGTCTTTATTGCACCTGAACATCTGCCACAAACAAAAACTAACTTGCTAGTTAACCTGCCTTTGATGTTGCTGCACCTCTTATGTGTCCATAGCTTGCACCGGGTACATCTTATAGAGTTACTACCTACTCCTTTTCTACATACTGAGCAGGGCCATCTACCTGAAGGGGTTTGTGTTTTATCTACCTTCCTACTTATTAGGATTTTGGTTTTAGCTAGGTTGACTCTAAGGCCCTTCAATTCTAGACCTTGCTTCCACACCTGAAACTTCTCCTCTAGTTCTGATAGTGACTCCGCAATTAGGGCAAGGTCATCAGCATAGAGGAGCTCCCAGGGGCAACCTGTCTTGAACTCCTCTGTGATTGCCTGGAGGACTATGGTAAATAATAGGGGGTTGAGGACGGAACCTTGGTGGACCCCTACCTCTACCCGGAATTCATTGCTGTACTCATTTCCAACCCTCACCTTACTGGCAGCATCTCTGTACATGGCTCGCACAGCTCTCACTAACCATTCTTCTATCCCAAGTTTCCTCATTGACCACCAGATAAGGGATCGGGGGACCCTGTCAAAGGCTTTCTCCATGTCAACGAAAGCCAGGTACAGAGGTTTATCCTTAGCTAGGTATTTCTCCTGCAACTGTCTCACTAGAAATAAGGCATCAGTAGTGCTTTTACCTGGCACGAACCCAAACTGCATCTCATTTAATTGATTCGCTCCCTAATTAGTTGGGCTATGACCCTCTCTGTAACTTTCATAACCTGATCTAACAGCTTGATGCCTCTGTAATTATTTGTTTCTAAAGCGTCCCCTTTACCTTTGTAGCAGTTGACTATGATGCTGCTACACCAGTCATTGGGTATGACTCCTTCGTGTATCACCTGGTTCGTAATACGGGTGACTAGGCTATAGCCAACACTGCCAGATATTTTGAGCATCTCTGCAGTGATTCCTGATGGGCCGGGGGCTTTCCCGGTCTTCATACTCTTAATTGCTTTATCTACCCTGGTACTATCAACTCGGATAGCTGGTCCCTCTATTGGGTCGACATACGGCAGGCTCTCTTTCTCCCATTCATTCTCTTTATTAAGCAATCTATCGTAGTGGCATCTCCAGACCTCTTTCTTTGCAGCCTCATTTAGTGCAAGCGTACCATCATCCATGCGAACACATTTCTCTCCTACAACATCACTATTCTCTCTCCTACACTGTCTTGCAACACGAAATACCTCGAGTCTTTGGTCCTCACGGCGCAGAACATTGGCAAATCTTTCCTTATCTGCTTCCCCTCTGGCTAAATAAACCTGTCGCCTAGCCTCCCTTCTGGCACATTGGTACAATTCCCTGCTACCACCGTTCTTCCAGTCCTTCCAAGCCTGTTTCTTTTGTCTAATAGCCCTGTCTACCTCCTTGTTCCACCACCACGTTACTCTGGGTTGGGAGGGGACCTTACACCACCCACAAATCTGGTCGGTGGCTTTCAACAGGTTGTCCCGCAGAAATCTCCAATTGTCTTCCACGTTGTATGATGCTTTTTAGCCCATTTCACACACCTGCTGTAAAGCGGTTGGCATTTGGAAGGGCATCCAGCTGTAGAAACCTTGCCAAATCAATTTGAGCGTGGTGCAGCCTCTTAGCTTGCCAGTCCTCAGTCAAACCGTCCATGGGAAGCAGAATTAAATGATGATGCTTTATTCACAATTTTATAAACTTCTCTCTCACGCTTCCCCTCTTTTTCTCTCTTGTTCTTCACTTTTCCCTTCAACCAATCACATGAAGAAGGCATTACAGTCAGACGAAATAACTAAGGAATAAGACTGAGTTAAAAAGAATTCCACGTTTCACTCGCAGCCTCCCCGACTTCAGCCAATCACATGACAGCCTCACGAATGGGCTGAGTAACGGAGGAAGAAGCAGAATTATTATAAGATTGAATTTTCGTTACCAACCCGGCTGAAACTGGCTCTGGCTCCAACTACAAATGTTGTGTTGTTTTTAGAAGTTCTCAATTAAAATCTCCCACCATACCTTAGTCACGTTCTGTTCCTAAAACTGGCTGAATGATAACTGAGTTATTCAACACAGAGCATCTCGAAATAAATGCACCACTGGGAATGATGTATATTGGCTAATACTGGGTTGGGTACACAAGAAAGTTTTAATATAGAGTTGCACATATTAGTGGATGATCAGTTTGTAATTCTGGATCATTTCCTTGTATCCAGAATAATGTGGCTCCTGGCCTTGCCCGGTTCCATGGTGGTAATGTAAAAAGCATCCTGAACACTATTTATTTATTTACTTATATATTTATTCATTTATTTATTTATGTATTTATTAATTTATATATATATATTTTTTATTTATCTATATTTTTATTTATTTATTTATTTATATATATATATATATATTTATTTATATGGTGTGGCTCCTGGCCTTGCCCAGTTGCTCCCAAGATGTCCAGCCGATGCCAGCAGACAAAATGGATGGTAAATGAGGATAGAATTTATCTATTTTGTATTGTTATTTTGTCTTTTTCGGGATTTGTGGTTTTATTGTCTAATCTTTTTTTCTTTTTTTTTTTTTTTCTTTGTCTTTGCAGCTTTTCCACATAGATGTTGGTATCATCATCATCATCATCATCATCGTTTAACGTCCGCTTTCCATGCTAGCATGGGTTGGACGATTTGACTGAGGACTGGTGAAACCGGATGGCAACACCAGGCTCCAGTCTGATTTGGCAGAGTTTCTACAGCTGGATGCCCTTCCTAACGCCAACCACTCAGAGAGTGTAGTGGGTGCTTTTACGTGTCACCCGCACGAAAACGGCCACGCTCGAAATGGTGTCTTTTATGTGCCACCCGCACAAGCCAGTCCAGGGGCACTGGCAACGATCTCGCTCGAAAATCCTACAGGAGCCAGTCAGGCGGTACTGGCAACGGCCACGCTCAAAATGGTGCATCTCATGTGCCACCCGCACAAGAACCAGTCCAGGGGCACTGGCAACGATCTTACTTGGCTTGCCGGGTCTTCTCACGCACAGCCCATTTCCAAAGGTCTCGGTCCGTAGTCATCGCCTCGGTGAGGCCCAATGTACGAAGGTCTTGCCTCACCACCTCAGCCCAGGTCTTCCTGGGCCTACCTCTTCCACGGGTTCCCTCAACTGTTAGGGTGTGGCACTTTTTCACGCAGCTATCCTCCTCCATTCTCACCACATGTCCATACCAGCGCAATCGTCTCTCTTGCACGCCACAACTGATGCTTCTAATGTTCAGCTTTTCTCTCAAGATACTTACACTCTGACGGGTATTCACATTGACATTACACATCCAACGGAGCATACTGGCTTCATTCCTTGCGAGCTTACGTATGTCCTCAGCAGTTACAGCCCATGTTTCACTGCCATGTAGCATGGTTGTTCGTACGCATGCGTCATACAGTCTGCCTTTTACTCTGAGTGAGAGTCCCTTTGTCGCCAGCAGGGGTAAGAGCTCTCTAAACTTTGCCCAGGCTATTCTTATTCTAGCAGCTACACTTTCAGCGCACCCACCCCCACTACTAACTTGGTCGCCCAGATAGCGGAAGCTATCGACTACCTCTAGTTTTTCACCCTGGAATGAGATAGAAGTTGTTTCCTGTTTGTTTGCAGTCTTTATTGCACCTGAACATCTGCCACAAACAAAAACTAACTTGCTAGTTAACCTGCCTTTGATGTTGCTGCACCTCTTATGTGTCCATAGCTTGCACCGGGTACATCTTATAGAGTTACTACCTACTCCTTTTCTACATACTGAGCAGGGCCATCTACCTGAAGGGGTTTGTGTTTTATCTACCTTCCTACTTATTAGGATTTTGGTTTTAGCTAGGTTGACTCTAAGGCCCTTCAATTCTAGACCTTGCTTCCACACCTGAAACTTCTCCTCTAGTTCTGATAGTGACTCCGCAATTAGGGCAAGGTCATCAGCATAGAGGAGCTCCCAGGGGCAACCTGTCTTGAACTCCTCTGTGATTGCCTGGAGGACTATGGTAAATAATAGGGGGTTGAGGACGGAACCTTGGTGGACCCCTACCTCTACCCGGAATTCATTGCTGTACTCATTTCCAACCCTCACCTTACTGGCAGCATCTCTGTACATGGCTCGCACAGCTCTCACTAACCATTCTTCTATCCCAAGTTTCCTCATTGACCACCAGATAAGGGATCGGGGGACCCTGTCAAAGGCTTTCTCCATGTCAACGAAAGCCAGGTACAGAGGTTTATCCTTAGCTAGGTATTTCTCCTGCAACTGTCTCACTAGAAATAAGGCATCAGTAGTGCTTTTACCTGGCACGAACCCAAACTGCATCTCATTTAATTGATTCGCTCCCTAATTAGTTGGGCTATGACCCTCTCTGTAACTTTCATAACCTGATCTAACAGCTTGATGCCTCTGTAATTATTTGTTTCTAAAGCGTCCCCTTTACCTTTGTAGCAGTTGACTATGATGCTGCTACACCAGTCATTGGGTATGACTCCTTCGTGTATCACCTGGTTCGTAATACGGGTGACTAGGCTATAGCCAACACTGCCAGATATTTTGAGCATCTCTGCAGTGATTCCTGATGGGCCGGGGGCTTTCCCGGTCTTCATACTCTTAATTGCTTTATCTACCCTGGTACTATCAACTCGGATAGCTGGTCCCTCTATTGGGTCGACATACGGCAGGCTCTCTTTCTCCCATTCATTCTCTTTATTAAGCAATCTATCGTAGTGGCATCTCCAGACCTCTTTCTTTGCAGCCTCATTTAGTGCAAGCGTACCATCATCCATGCGAACACATTTCTCTCCTACAACATCACTATTCTCTCTCCTACACTGTCTTGCAACACGAAATACCTCGAGTCTTTGGTCCTCACGGCGCAGAACATTGGCAAATCTTTCCTTATCTGCTTCCCCTCTGGCTAAATAAACCTGTCGCCTAGCCTCCCTTCTGGCACATTGGTACAATTCCCTGCTACCACCGTTCTTCCAGTCCTTCCAAGCCTGTTTCTTTTGTCTAATAGCCCTGTCTACCTCCTTGTTCCACCACCACGTTACTCTGGGTTGGGAGGGGACCTTACACCACCCACAAATCTGGTCAGTGGCTTTCAACAGGTTGTCCCGCAGAAATCTCCAATTGTCTTCCACGTTGTATGATGCTTTTTAGCCCATTTCACACACCTGCTGTAAAGCGGTTGGCATTTGGAAGGGCATCCAGCTGTAGAAACCTTGCCAAATCAATTTGAGTGTGGTGCAGCCTCTTAGCTTGCCAGTCCTCAGTCAAACCGTCCATGGGAAGCAGAATTAAATGATGATGCTTTATTCACAATTTTATAAACTTCTCTCTCACGCTTCCCCTCTTTTTCTCTCTTGTTCTTCACTTTTCCCTTCAACCAATCACATGAAGAAGGCATTACAGTCAGACGAAATAACTAAGGAATAAGACTGAGTTAAAAAGAATTCCACGTTTCACTCGCAGCCTCCCCGACTTCAGCCAATCACATGACAGCCTCACGAATGGGCTGAGTAACGGAGGAAGAAGCAGAATTATTATAAGATTGAATTTTCGTTACCAACCCGGCTGAAACTGGCTCTGGCTCCAACTACAAATGTTGTGTTGTTTTTAGAAGTTCTCAATTAAAATCTCCCACCATACCTTAGTCACGTTCTGTTCCTAAAACTGGCTGAATGATAACTGAGTTATTCAACACAGAGCATCTCGAAATAAATGCACCACTGGGAATGATGTATATTGGCTAATACTGGGTTGGGTACACAAGAAAGTTTTAATATAGAGTTGCACATATTAGTGGATGATCAGTTTGTAATTCTGGATCATTTCCTTGTATCCAGAATAATGTGGCTCCTGGCCTTGCCCGGTTCCATGGTGGTAATGTAAAAAGCATCCTGAACACTATTTATTTATTTACTTATATATTTATTCATTTATTTATTTATGTATTTATTAATTTATATATATATATTTTTTATTTATCTATATTTTTATTTATTTATTTATTTATATATATATATATATATTTATTTATATGGTGTGGCTCCTGGCCTTGCCCAGTTGCTCCCAAGATGTCCAGCCGATGCCAGCAGACAAAATGGATGGTAAATGAGGATAGAATTTATCTATTTTGTATTGTTATTTTGTCTTTTTCGGGATTTGTGGTTTTATTGTCTAATCTTTTTTTCTTTTTTTTTTTTTTTCTTTGTCTTTGCAGCTTTTCCACATAGATGTTGGTATCATCATCATCATCATTATCATCGTTTAACGTCCGCTTTCCATGCTAGCATGGGTTGGACGATTTGACTGAGGACTGGTGAAACCGGATGGCAACACCAGGCTCCAGTCTGATTTGGCAGAGTTTCTACAGCTGGATGCCCTTCCTAACGCCAACCACTCAGAGAGTGTAGTGGGTGCTTTTACGTGTCACCCGCACGAAAACGGCCACGCTCGAAATGGTGTCTTTTATGTGCCACCCGCACAAGCCAGTCCAGGGGCACTGGCAACGATCTCGCTCGAAAATCCTACAGGAGCCAGTCAGGCGGTACTGGCAACGGCCACGCTCAAAATGGTGCATCTCATGTGCCACCCGCACAAGAACCAGTCCAGGGGCACTGGCAACGATCTTACTTGGCTTGCCGGGTCTTCTCACGCACAGCCCATTTCCAAAGGTCTCGGTCCGTAGTCATCGCCTCGGTGAGGCCCAATGTACGAAGGTCTTGCCTCACCACCTCAGCCCAGGTCTTCCTGGGCCTACCTCTTCCACGGGTTCCCTCAACTGTTAGGGTGTGGCACTTTTTCACGCAGCTATCCTCCTCCATTCTCACCACATGTCCATACCAGCGCAATCGTCTCTCTTGCACGCCACAACTGATGCTTCTAATGTTCAGCTTTTCTCTCAAGATACTTACACTCTGACGGGTATTCACATTGACATTACACATCCAACGGAGCATACTGGCTTCATTCCTTGCGAGCTTACGTATGTCCTCAGCAGTTACAGCCCATGTTTCACTGCCATGTAGCATGGTTGTTCGTACGCATGCGTCATACAGTCTGCCTTTTACTCTGAGTGAGAGTCCCTTTGTCGCCAGCAGGGGTAAGAGCTCTCTAAACTTTGCCCAGGCTATTCTTATTCTAGCAGCTACACTTTCAGCGCACCCACCCCCACTACTAACTTGGTCGCCCAGATAGCGGAAGCTATCGACTACCTCTAGTTTTTCACCCTGGAATGAGATAGAAGTTGTTTCCTGTTTGTTTGCAGTCTTTATTGCACCTGAACATCTGCCACAAACAAAAACTAACTTGCTAGTTAACCTGCCTTTGATGTTGCTGCACCTCTTATGTGTCCATAGCTTGCACCGGGTACATCTTATAGAGTTACTACCTACTCCTTTTCTACATACTGAGCAGGGCCATCTACCTGAAGGGGTTTGTGTTTTATCTACCTTCCTACTTATTAGGATTTTGGTTTTAGCTAGGTTGACTCTAAGGCCCTTCAATTCTAGACCTTGCTTCCACACCTGAAACTTCTCCTCTAGTTCTGATAGTGACTCCGCAATTAGGGCAAGGTCATCAGCATAGAGGAGCTCCCAGGGGCAACCTGTCTTGAACTCCTCTGTGATTGCCTGGAGGACTATGGTAAATAATAGGGGGTTGAGGACGGAACCTTGGTGGACCCCTACCTCTACCCGGAATTCATTGCTGTACTCATTTCCAACCCTCACCTTACTGGCAGCATCTCTGTACATGGCTCGCACAGCTCTCACTAACCATTCTTCTATCCCAAGTTTCCTCATTGACCACCAGATAAGGGATCGGGGGACCCTGTCAAAGGCTTTCTCCATGTCAACGAAAGCCAGGTACAGAGGTTTATCCTTAGCTAGGTATTTCTCCTGCAACTGTCTCACTAGAAATAAGGCATCAGTAGTGCTTTTACCTGGCACGAACCCAAACTGCATCTCATTTAATTGATTCGCTCCCTAATTAGTTGGGCTATGACCCTCTCTGTAACTTTCATAACCTGATCTAACAGCTTGATGCCTCTGTAATTATTTGTTTCTAAAGCGTCCCCTTTACCTTTGTAGCAGTTGACTATGATGCTGCTACACCAGTCATTGGGTATGACTCCTTCGTGTATCACCTGGTTCGTAATACGGGTGACTAGGCTATAGCCAACACTGCCAGATATTTTGAGCATCTCTGCAGTGATTCCTGATGGGCCGGGGGCTTTCCCGGTCTTCATACTCTTAATTGCTTTATCTACCCTGGTACTATCAACTCGGATAGCTGGTCCCTCTATTGGGTCGACATACGGCAGGCTCTCTTTCTCCCATTCATTCTCTTTATTAAGCAATCTATCGTAGTGGCATCTCCAGACCTCTTTCTTTGCAGCCTCATTTAGTGCAAGCGTACCATCATCCATGCGAACACATTTCTCTCCTACAACATCACTATTCTCTCTCCTACACTGTCTTGCAACACGAAATACCTCGAGTCTTTGGTCCTCACGGCGCAGAACATTGGCAAATCTTTCCTTATCTGCTTCCCCTCTGGCTAAATAAACCTGTCGCCTAGCCTCCCTTCTGGCACATTGGTACAATTCCCTGCTACCACCGTTCTTCCAGTCCTTCCAAGCCTGTTTCTTTTGTCTAATAGCCCTGTCTACCTCCTTGTTCCACCACCACGTTACTCTGGGTTGGGAGGGGACCTTACACCACCCACAAATCTGGTCGGTGGCTTTCAACAGGTTGTCCCGCAGAAATCTCCAATTGTCTTCCACGTTGTATGATGCTTTTTAGCCCATTTCACACACCTGCTGTAAAGCGGTTGGCATTTGGAAGGGCATCCAGCTGTAGAAACCTTGCCAAATCAATTTGAGCGTGGTGCAGCCTCTTAGCTTGCCAGTCCTCAGTCAAACCGTCCATGGGAAGCAGAATTAAATGATGATGCTTTATTCACAATTTTATAAACTTCTCTCTCACGCTTCCCCTCTTTTTCTCTCTTGTTCTTCACTTTTCCCTTCAACCAATCACATGAAGAAGGCATTACAGTCAGACGAAATAACTAAGGAATAAGACTGAGTTAAAAAGAATTCCACGTTTCACTCGCAGCCTCCCCGACTTCAGCCAATCACATGACAGCCTCACGAATGGGCTGAGTAACGGAGGAAGAAGCAGAATTATTATAAGATTGAATTTTCGTTACCAACCCGGCTGAAACTGGCTCTGGCTCCAACTACAAATGTTGTGTTGTTTTTAGAAGTTCTCAATTAAAATCTCCCACCATACCTTAGTCACGTTCTGTTCCTAAAACTGGCTGAATGATAACTGAGTTATTCAACACAGAGCATCTCGAAATAAATGCACCACTGGGAATGATGTATATTGGCTAATACTGGGTTGGGTACACAAGAAAGTTTTAATATAGAGTTGCACATATTAGTGGATGATCAGTTTGTAATTCTGGATCATTTCCTTGTATCCAGAATAATGTGGCTCCTGGCCTTGCCCGGTTCCATGGTGGTAATGTAAAAAGCATCCTGAACACTATTTATTTATTTACTTATATATTTATTCATTTATTTATTTATGTATTTATTAATTTATATATATATATTTTTTATTTATCTATATTTTTATTTATTTATTTATTTATATATATATATATATATTTATTTATATGGTGTGGCTCCTGGCCTTGCCCAGTTGCTCCCAAGATGTCCAGCCGATGCCAGCAGACAAAATGGATGGTAAATGAGGATAGAATTTATCTATTTTGTATTGTTATTTTGTCTTTTTCGGGATTTGTGGTTTTATTGTCTAATCTTTTTTTCTTTTTTTTTTTTTTTCTTTGTCTTTGCAGCTTTTCCACATAGATGTTGGTATCATCATCATCATCATCATCATCGTTTAACGTCCGCTTTCCATGCTAGCATGGGTTGGACGATTTGACTGAGGACTGGTGAAACCGGATGGCAACACCAGGCTCCAGTCTGATTTGGCAGAGTTTCTACAGCTGGATGCCCTTCCTAACGCCAACCACTCAGAGAGTGTAGTGGGTGCTTTTACGTGTCACCCGCACGAAAACGGCCACGCTCGAAATGGTGTCTTTTATGTGCCACCCGCACAAGCCAGTCCAGGGGCACTGGCAACGATCTCGCTCGAAAATCCTACAGGAGCCAGTCAGGCGGTACTGGCAACGGCCACGCTCAAAATGGTGCATCTCATGTGCCACCCGCACAAGAACCAGTCCAGGGGCACTGGCAACGATCTTACTTGGCTTGCCGGGTCTTCTCACGCACAGCCCATTTCCAAAGGTCTCGGTCCGTAGTCATCGCCTCGGTGAGGCCCAATGTACGAAGGTCTTGCCTCACCACCTCAGCCCAGGTCTTCCTGGGCCTACCTCTTCCACGGGTTCCCTCAACTGTTAGGGTGTGGCACTTTTTCACGCAGCTATCCTCCTCCATTCTCACCACATGTCCATACCAGCGCAATCGTCTCTCTTGCACGCCACAACTGATGCTTCTAATGTTCAGCTTTTCTCTCAAGATACTTACACTCTGACGGGTATTCACATTGACATTACACATCCAACGGAGCATACTGGCTTCATTCCTTGCGAGCTTACGTATGTCCTCAGCAGTTACAGCCCATGTTTCACTGCCATGTAGCATGGTTGTTCGTACGCATGCGTCATACAGTCTGCCTTTTACTCTGAGTGAGAGTCCCTTTGTCGCCAGCAGGGGTAAGAGCTCTCTAAACTTTGCCCAGGCTATTCTTATTCTAGCAGCTACACTTTCAGCGCACCCACCCCCACTACTAACTTGGTCGCCCAGATAGCGGAAGCTATCGACTACCTCTAGTTTTTCACCCTGGAATGAGATAGAAGTTGTTTCCTGTTTGTTTGCAGTCTTTATTGCACCTGAACATCTGCCACAAACAAAAACTAACTTGCTAGTTAACCTGCCTTTGATGTTGCTGCACCTCTTATGTGTCCATAGCTTGCACCGGGTACATCTTATAGAGTTACTACCTACTCCTTTTCTACATACTGAGCAGGGCCATCTACCTGAAGGGGTTTGTGTTTTATCTACCTTCCTACTTATTAGGATTTTGGTTTTAGCTAGGTTGACTCTAAGGCCCTTCAATTCTAGACCTTGCTTCCACACCTGAAACTTCTCCTCTAGTTCTGATAGTGACTCCGCAATTAGGGCAAGGTCATCAGCATAGAGGAGCTCCCAGGGGCAACCTGTCTTGAACTCCTCTGTGATTGCCTGGAGGACTATGGTAAATAATAGGGGGTTGAGGACGGAACCTTGGTGGACCCCTACCTCTACCCGGAATTCATTGCTGTACTCATTTCCAACCCTCACCTTACTGGCAGCATCTCTGTACATGGCTCGCACAGCTCTCACTAACCATTCTTCTATCCCAAGTTTCCTCATTGACCACCAGATAAGGGATCGGGGGACCCTGTCAAAGGCTTTCTCCATGTCAACGAAAGCCAGGTACAGAGGTTTATCCTTAGCTAGGTATTTCTCCTGCAACTGTCTCACTAGAAATAAGGCATCAGTAGTGCTTTTACCTGGCACGAACCCAAACTGCATCTCATTTAATTGATTCGCTCCCTAATTAGTTGGGCTATGACCCTCTCTGTAACTTTCATAACCTGATCTAACAGCTTGATGCCTCTGTAATTATTTGTTTCTAAAGCGTCCCCTTTACCTTTGTAGCAGTTGACTATGATGCTGCTACACCAGTCATTGGGTATGACTCCTTCGTGTATCACCTGGTTCGTAATACGGGTGACTAGGCTATAGCCAACACTGCCAGATATTTTGAGCATCTCTGCAGTGATTCCTGATGGGCCGGGGGCTTTCCCGGTCTTCATACTCTTAATTGCTTTATCTACCCTGGTACTATCAACTCGGATAGCTGGTCCCTCTATTGGGTCGACATACGGCAGGCTCTCTTTCTCCCATTCATTCTCTTTATTAAGCAATCTATCGTAGTGGCATCTCCAGACCTCTTTCTTTGCAGCCTCATTTAGTGCAAGCGTACCATCATCCATGCGAACACATTTCTCTCCTACAACATCACTATTCTCTCTCCTACACTGTCTTGCAACACGAAATACCTCGAGTCTTTGGTCCTCACGGCGCAGAACATTGGCAAATCTTTCCTTATCTGCTTCCCCTCTGGCTAAATAAACCTGTCGCCTAGCCTCCCTTCTGGCACATTGGTACAATTCCCTGCTACCACCGTTCTTCCAGTCCTTCCAAGCCTGTTTCTTTTGTCTAATAGCCCTGTCTACCTCCTTGTTCCACCACCACGTTACTCTGGGTTGGGAGGGGACCTTACACCACCCACAAATCTGGTCGGTGGCTTTCAACAGGTTGTCCCGCAGAAATCTCCAATTGTCTTCCACGTTGTATGATGCTTTTTAGCCCATTTCACACACCTGCTGTAAAGCGGTTGGCATTTGGAAGGGCATCCAGCTGTAGAAACCTTGCCAAATCAATTTGAGCGTGGTGCAGCCTCTTAGCTTGCCAGTCCTCAGTCAAACCGTCCATGGGAAGCAGAATTAAATGATGATGCTTTATTCACAATTTTATAAACTTCTCTCTCACGCTTCCCCTCTTTTTCTCTCTTGTTCTTCACTTTTCCCTTCAACCAATCACATGAAGAAGGCATTACAGTCAGACGAAATAACTAAGGAATAAGACTGAGTTAAAAAGAATTCCACGTTTCACTCGCAGCCTCCCCGACTTCAGCCAATCACATGACAGCCTCACGAATGGGCTGAGTAACGGAGGAAGAAGCAGAATTATTATAAGATTGAATTTTCGTTACCAACCCGGCTGAAACTGGCTCTGGCTCCAACTACAAATGTTGTGTTGTTTTTAGAAGTTCTCAATTAAAATCTCCCACCATACCTTAGTCACGTTCTGTTCCTAAAACTGGCTGAATGATAACTGAGTTATTCAACACAGAGCATCTCGAAATAAATGCACCACTGGGAATGATGTATATTGGCTAATACTGGGTTGGGTACACAAGAAAGTTTTAATATAGAGTTGCACATATTAGTGGATGATCAGTTTGTAATTCTGGATCATTTCCTTGTATCCAGAATAATGTGGCTCCTGGCCTTGCCCGGTTCCATGGTGGTAATGTAAAAAGCATCCTGAACACTATTTATTTATTTACTTATATATTTATTCATTTATTTATTTATGTATTTATTAATTTATATATATATATTTTTTATTTATCTATATTTTTATTTATTTATTTATTTATATATATATATATATATTTATTTATATGGTGTGGCTCCTGGCCTTGCCCAGTTGCTCCCAAGATGTCCAGCCGATGCCAGCAGACAAAATGGATGGTAAATGAGGATAGAATTTATCTATTTTGTATTGTTATTTTGTCTTTTTCGGGATTTGTGGTTTTATTGTCTAATCTTTTTTTCTTTTTTTTTTTTTTTCTTTGTCTTTGCAGCTTTTCCACATAGATGTTGGTATCATCATCATCATCATCATCATCGTTTAACGTCCGCTTTCCATGCTAGCATGGGTTGGACGATTTGACTGAGGACTGGTGAAACCGGATGGCAACACCAGGCTCCAGTCTGATTTGGCAGAGTTTCTACAGCTGGATGCCCTTCCTAACGCCAACCACTCAGAGAGTGTAGTGGGTGCTTTTACGTGTCACCCGCACGAAAACGGCCACGCTCGAAATGGTGTCTTTTATGTGCCACCCGCACAAGCCAGTCCAGGGGCACTGGCAACGATCTCGCTCGAAAATCCTACAGGAGCCAGTCAGGCGGTACTGGCAACGGCCACGCTCAAAATGGTGCATCTCATGTGCCACCCGCACAAGAACCAGTCCAGGGGCACTGGCAACGATCTTACTTGGCTTGCCGGGTCTTCTCACGCACAGCCCATTTCCAAAGGTCTCGGTCCGTAGTCATCGCCTCGGTGAGGCCCAATGTACGAAGGTCTTGCCTCACCACCTCAGCCCAGGTCTTCCTGGGCCTACCTCTTCCACGGGTTCCCTCAACTGTTAGGGTGTGGCACTTTTTCACGCAGCTATCCTCCTCCATTCTCACCACATGTCCATACCAGCGCAATCGTCTCTCTTGCACGCCACAACTGATGCTTCTAATGTTCAGCTTTTCTCTCAAGATACTTACACTCTGACGGGTATTCACATTGACATTACACATCCAACGGAGCATACTGGCTTCATTCCTTGCGAGCTTACGTATGTCCTCAGCAGTTACAGCCCATGTTTCACTGCCATGTAGCATGGTTGTTCGTACGCATGCGTCATACAGTCTGCCTTTTACTCTGAGTGAGAGTCCCTTTGTCGCCAGCAGGGGTAAGAGCTCTCTAAACTTTGCCCAGGCTATTCTTATTCTAGCAGCTACACTTTCAGCGCACCCACCCCCACTACTAACTTGGTCGCCCAGATAGCGGAAGCTATCGACTACCTCTAGTTTTTCACCCTGGAATGAGATAGAAGTTGTTTCCTGTTTGTTTGCAGTCTTTATTGCACCTGAACATCTGCCACAAACAAAAACTAACTTGCTAGTTAACCTGCCTTTGATGTTGCTGCACCTCTTATGTGTCCATAGCTTGCACCGGGTACATCTTATAGAGTTACTACCTACTCCTTTTCTACATACTGAGCAGGGCCATCTACCTGAAGGGGTTTGTGTTTTATCTACCTTCCTACTTATTAGGATTTTGGTTTTAGCTAGGTTGACTCTAAGGCCCTTCAATTCTAGACCTTGCTTCCACACCTGAAACTTCTCCTCTAGTTCTGATAGTGACTCCGCAATTAGGGCAAGGTCATCAGCATAGAGGAGCTCCCAGGGGCAACCTGTCTTGAACTCCTCTGTGATTGCCTGGAGGACTATGGTAAATAATAGGGGGCTGAGGACGGAACCTTGGTGGACCCCTACCTCTACCCGGAATTCATTGCTGTACTCATTTCCAACCCTCACCTTACTGGCAGCATCTCTGTACATGGCTCGCACAGCTCTCACTAACCATTCTTCTATCCCAAGTTTCCTCATTGACCACCAGATAAGGGATCGGGGGACCCTGTCAAAGGCTTTCTCCATGTCAACGAAAGCCAGGTACAGAGGTTTATCCTTAGCTAGGTATTTCTCTTGCAACTGTCTCACTAGAAATAAGGCATCAGTAGTGCTTTTACCTGGCACGAACCCAAACTGCATCTCATCTAAATTGATTCGCTCCCTAATTAGTTGGGCTATGACCCTCTCTGTAACTTTCATAACCTGATCTAACAGCTTGATGCCTCTGTAATTATTTGTATCTAAAGCGTCCCCTTTACCTTTGTAGCAGTTGACTATGATGCTGCTACACCAGTCATTGGGTATGACTCCTTCGTGTATCACCTGGTTCGTAATACGGGTGACTAGGCTATAGCCAACACTGCCAGATATTTTGAGCATCTCTGCAGTGATTCCTGATGGGCCGGGGGGGGGGGTATACATTACATAAATGTGTATGTGCGTGTGTGTGTACAACATGTCCATATACGCATGCATATATACACAGACTGAGAGAAGAAGAAGAGGAGAAGGGGAGTTAGCTGCCTGCTTATATTTGTACTGATGATGTTATTGAAATTACAATAATTATTATTCTTATTAATCTCCCTTCCAACATTCTTGCCTCCTGTTTTCATTTCTTCCTTATTCCTCCTCTTCCTCCCCATCATACCACAACCTCTGACCCCTTGCTGCTTCTCCTTAACCATTTATAGACACGCTCGTGCACATAGACGTCATCTGCCAAATTTCTTTTCTGCTGTGGTGGCGGCAGTGCTGGTGTTGTCCTTTTCTCTCACTATCAGCTTAGTGTAATAATATTTTTCCTTCATAAATGGTAGCTGACCGCACCATACAGTAAGGTTTTAGCAAAGTTGTATTGGAATAATGGGGCTGGGGAGCGGGACATCTTTAAAAATGTATATTGGCTAATACTGGGTTGGGTACACAAGAAAGTTTTAATATAGAGTTGCACATATTAGTGGATGATCAGTTTGTAATTCTGGATCATTTCCTTGTATCCAGAATAATGTGGCTCCTGGCCTTGCCCGGTTCCATGGTGGTAATGTAAAAAGCATCCTGAACACTATTTATTTATTTACTTATATATTTATTCATTTATTTATTTATGTATTTATTAATTTATATATATATATTTTTTATTTATCTATATTTTTATTTATTTATTTATTTATATATATATATATATATTTATTTATATGGTGTGGCTCCTGGCCTTGCCCAGTTGCTCCCAAGATGTCCAGCCGATGCCAGCAGACAAAATGGATGGTAAATGAGGATAGAATTTATCTATTTTGTATTGTTATTTTGTCTTTTTCGGGATTTGTGGTTTTATTGTCTAATCTTTTTTTCTTTTTTTTTTTTTTTCTTTGTCTTTGCAGCTTTTCCACATAGATGTTGGTATCATCATCATCATCATTATCATCGTTTAACGTCCGCTTTCCATGCTAGCATGGGTTGGACGATTTGACTGAGGACTGGTGAAACCGGATGGCAACACCAGGCTCCAGTCTGATTTGGCAGAGTTTCTACAGCTGGATGCCCTTCCTAACGCCAACCACTCAGAGAGTGTAGTGGGTGCTTTTACGTGTCACCCGCACGAAAACGGCCACGCTCGAAATGGTGTCTTTTATGTGCCACCCGCACAAGCCAGTCCAGGGGCACTGGCAACGATCTCGCTCGAAAATCCTACAGGAGCCAGTCAGGCGGTACTGGCAACGGCCACGCTCAAAATGGTGCATCTCATGTGCCACCCGCACAAGAACCAGTCCAGGGGCACTGGCAACGATCTTACTTGGCTTGCCGGGTCTTCTCACGCACAGCCCATTTCCAAAGGTCTCGGTCCGTAGTCATCGCCTCGGTGAGGCCCAATGTACGAAGGTCTTGCCTCACCACCTCAGCCCAGGTCTTCCTGGGCCTACCTCTTCCACGGGTTCCCTCAACTGTTAGGGTGTGGCACTTTTTCACGCAGCTATCCTCCTCCATTCTCACCACATGTCCATACCAGCGCAATCGTCTCTCTTGCACGCCACAACTGATGCTTCTAATGTTCAGCTTTTCTCTCAAGATACTTACACTCTGACGGGTATTCACATTGACATTACACATCCAACGGAGCATACTGGCTTCATTCCTTGCGAGCTTACGTATGTCCTCAGCAGTTACAGCCCATGTTTCACTGCCATGTAGCATGGTTGTTCGTACGCATGCGTCATACAGTCTGCCTTTTACTCTGAGTGAGAGTCCCTTTGTCGCCAGCAGGGGTAAGAGCTCTCTAAACTTTGCCCAGGCTATTCTTATTCTAGCAGCTACACTTTCAGCGCACCCACCCCCACTACTAACTTGGTCGCCCAGATAGCGGAAGCTATCGACTACCTCTAGTTTTTCACCCTGGAATGAGATAGAAGTTGTTTCCTGTTTGTTTGCAGTCTTTATTGCACCTGAACATCTGCCACAAACAAAAACTAACTTGCTAGTTAACCTGCCTTTGATGTTGCTGCACCTCTTATGTGTCCATAGCTTGCACCGGGTACATCTTATAGAGTTACTACCTACTCCTTTTCTACATACTGAGCAGGGCCATCTACCTGAAGGGGTTTGTGTTTTATCTACCTTCCTACTTATTAGGATTTTGGTTTTAGCTAGGTTGACTCTAAGGCCCTTCAATTCTAGACCTTGCTTCCACACCTGAAACTTCTCCTCTAGTTCTGATAGTGACTCCGCAATTAGGGCAAGGTCATCAGCATAGAGGAGCTCCCAGGGGCAACCTGTCTTGAACTCCTCTGTGATTGCCTGGAGGACTATGGTAAATAATAGGGGGCTGAGGACGGAACCTTGGTGGACCCCTACCTCTACCCGGAATTCATTGCTGTACTCATTTCCAACCCTCACCTTACTGGCAGCATCTCTGTACATGGCTCGCACAGCTCTCACTAACCATTCTTCTATCCCAAGTTTCCTCATTGACCACCAGATAAGGGATCGGGGGACCCTGTCAAAGGCTTTCTCCATGTCAACGAAAGCCAGGTACAGAGGTTTATCCTTAGCTAGGTATTTCTCTTGCAACTGTCTCACTAGAAATAAGGCATCAGTAGTGCTTTTACCTGGCACGAACCCAAACTGCATCTCATCTAAATTGATTCGCTCCCTAATTAGTTGGGCTATGACCCTCTCTGTAACTTTCATAACCTGATCTAACAGCTTGATGCCTCTGTAATTATTTGTATCTAAAGCGTCCCCTTTACCTTTGTAGCAGTTGACTATGATGCTGCTACACCAGTCATAGGGTATGACTCCTTCGTGTATCACCTGGTTCGTAATACGGGTGACTAGGCTATAGCCAACACTGCCAGATATTTTGAGCATCTCTGCAGTGATTCCTGATGGGCCGGGGGCTTTCCCAGTCTTCATACTCTTAATTGCTTTATCTACCCTGGTACTATCAACTCGGATAGCTGGTCCCTCTATTAGGTCGACATAAGGCAGGCTCTCTTTCTCCCTCATAATATATACACACAAGCACATACATTACTCGATTCATAATATATACACACACACATTACTACATACATAATACACACACACACACCTTACTAGATTCATAATATATACACACAAGTACATACATTGCTCGATTCATAATATATACACACACACCTTACTAGATTCATAATATACATACACTACTAGATTCATAATATATACACACACACACACACATTACTCGATTCATAATATATACACACACACATTACTAGATTCATAATATATACACACAAGCACATACTTTACTAGATTCATAATATATACACACACATTACTCGACTCATAATATATGCACACACATTACTCGATTCATAATATATACACACACATTAGTCCATTCATAATATATACACATACATACATTACTCCATTCATAATATATACACACACCTTACTAGATTCATAATATATACACATACATTACTCGATTCATAATATATACACATACATTACTCGATTCATAATATATACACACACACACACACACACACTACTAGATTCATAATATATACATTACTCGATTCATAATATATACACACACACATTACTACATTCATAATATGTACACGCAAGCACATACATTGCTCGATTCATAATATATACACATACATACATTACTCCACTCATAATACACACACACACCTTACTAGATTCATAATATACATACACTACTAGATTCATAATATATACACATACATACATTACTAGGTTCATAATATACACACATATATACATCGATTCATAATATATGCAAACACATTACTCGATTCATA
The DNA here is from genome assembly GCF_046866305.1 of Octopus bimaculoides. NCBI lineage: Eukaryota > Metazoa > Mollusca > Cephalopoda > Octopoda > Octopodidae > Octopus > Octopus bimaculoides. The sequence goes on from NW_028315445.1 coordinate 43,936, forward strand.
ATATATACACACACATTATTCGATTCATAATATATACACATACATTACTCGATTCATAATATATACACATACATTACTTGATTCATAATATATACACACAAGCACATACATTACTCGATTCACAATATGTACACACACACACACATTACTAGATTCATAATATATACACACAAGCACATACTTTACTAGATGCATAATATATACACATACATACATTACTCGATTCATAATATATACAGACACACATTACTCGATTCATAATATATACACACACACACACATTACTACATACATAATATATACACACAATGCTCGATTCATAATATATACACACACACACATTACTACATTCATAATATGTACACACAATGCTCGATTCATAATATATACACACACTACTACATTCATAATATGTACACACAAGCACATACTTTACTCGATTCATAATATATACACATACATACATTACTAGGTTCATAATATACACACATACATACCTTACTCGATTCATAATATATACATACAAGCACATACATTACTCGATTCATAATATATACACACAAGCATATACTTTACTAGATTCATAATATATACACATACATACATTACTCGATTCATAATATATATACACACACACATTACTTCATTCATAATATATACATACAAGCACATACATTACTCGATTCATAATATGTACACACACATCACTAGATTCATAATATATACAAACATTACACGATTCGTAATGTATACACACACATACATTACTCGATTCATAATATATACACATACATAGATCACTAGGTTCATAATATACACACATTATTAGATTCATAATATATACACACACATTACTTGATTCATAATATATACACATATATTACTCGATTCATAATATAGACACACAAGCACACACATTGCTCGATTCATAATATATACACACACACATTACTACATTCATAATATATACACACAAGCACATACATTACTCGATTCATAATATATACAAACATACACACACACCTTACTAGATTCATAATATACATACACTACTAGATTCATAATATACACACACACACACACACACATTACTACATTCATAATATATACACACAAGTACATAGATTGCTCGATTCATAATATATACACACACACACATTACTAGATTCATAATATATACACACAAGCACATACTTTACTAGATTCATAATATATACACATACATTACTCTATTCATAATATATACACATACATACATTACTCGATTCATAATATATACACACACACACATTACTACATTCATAATATATACACACAAGTACATACATTGCTCGATTCATAATATATACACACACATTAGTCGATTCATAATATATACACATACATACATTACTCGATTCATAATATATACACACACCTTACTCGATTCATAATATATACACATACATACATTACTCGATTCATAATATATACACATACATACATTACTCGATTCATAATATATACACATACATACATTACTCGATTCATAATATATACACATACACACATTACTCGATTCATATATACGCATACACACACATTACAACATTCATAATATATACACACAATGCTCGATTCATAATATATACACACACTACTACATTCATAATATATACACACAAGTACATACATTGCTCGATTCATAATATATACACACACTACTACATTCATAATATATACACACAAGTACATACATTGCTCGATTCATAATATATACACACACACACATTACTACATTCATAATATACACACACAAGCACATACATTGCTCGATTCATAATATATACACATACATACATTACTCCACTCATAATACACACACACACCTTACTAGATTCATAATATACATACACTACTAGATTCATAATATATACACATACATACATTACTAGGTTCATAATATACACACATACATACGTTACTCGATTCATAATATATACACACAAGCACATACTTTACTAGATTCATAATATATACACATACACATTACTTGATTCATAATATATACATACAAGCACATACATTACTCGATTCATAATATATGCACACACATTACTCGATTCATAATACATACACACAAGCACATACATTACTCGATTCATAATATATACACATACATAGATCACTAGGTTCATAATATACACATATTATTAGATTCATAATATATACACACACATTACTTGATTCATAATATATACACACACATTACTAGATTCATAATATATACACACACTACTACATTCGTAATATATACACACAAGCACACACATTGCTCGATTCATAATATATACACACACACACACATTACTACATTCATAATATATACACACAATGCTTGATTCATAATATATACACACACACACACATTACTACATTCATAATATATACACACAATGCTTGATTCATAATATATACACACACACACACACACATTACTACACTCATAATATATACACACAAGTACATACATTGCTCAATTCATAATATATACACACACACATTACTACATTCATAATATATACACACAAGCACATACATTACTCGATTCATAATATATACACACACACACATTACTACATACATAATACACACACACACACCTTACTAGATTCATAATATATACACACAAGTACATACATTGCTCGATTCATAATATATACACACACACCTTATTAGATTCATAATATACATACACTACTAGATTCATAATATATACACACACACACACATTACTCGATTCATAATATATACACACACACATTACTAGATTCATAATATATACACACAAGCACATACTTTACTACATTCATAATATATACACACACATTACTCGATTCATAATATATACACATACATACATTACTCCATTCCTAATATGTACACACACCTTACTAGATTCATAATATATACACATACATACATTACTCGATTCATAATATATACACATACACACACATTACTACATTCATAATATATACACACAAGTACATACATTACTCGATTCATAATATATACACACACACATTACTACATTCATAATATATAAACACACACACACATTACTACATTCATAATATGTACACACAAGCACATACATTACTCGATTCATAATATATACACACACACACACACTACTAGATTCATAATATATACATTACTCGATTCATAATATATACACACACACATTACTACATTCATAATATGTACACACAAGCACATACATTGCTCGATTCATAATATATACACATACATACATTACTCCACTCATAATACACACACACACCTTACTAGATTCATAATATACATACACTACTAGATTCATAATATATACACATACATACATTACTAGGTTCATAATATACACACATATATACATCGATTCATAATATATGCAAACACATTACTCGATTCATAATATATACACACACATTATTCGATTCATAATATATACACATACATTACTCGATTCATAATATATACACATACATTACTTGATTCATAATATATACACACAAGCACATACATTACTCGATTCACAATATGTACACACACACACACATTACTAGATTCATAATATATACACACAAGCACATACTTTACTAGATGCATAATATATACACATACTTACATTACTCGATTCATAATATATACAGACACACATTACTCGATTCATAATATATACACACACACACACATTACTACATACATAATATATACACACAATGCTCGATTCATAATATATACACACACACACATTACTACATTCATAATATGTACACACAATGCTCGATTCATAATATATACACACACTACTACATTCATAATATGTACACACAAGCACATACTTTACTCGATTCATAATATATACACATACATACATTACTAGGTTCATAATATACACACATACATACCTTACTCGATTCATAATATATACATACAAGCACATACATTACTCGATTCATAATATGTACACACACATCACTAGATTCATAATATATACAAACATTACACGATTCGTAATGTATACACACACATACATTACTCGATTCATAATATATACACATACATAGATCACTAGGTTCATAATATACACACATTATTAGATTCATAATATATACACACACATTACTTGATTCATAATATATACACATATATTACTCGATTCATAATATAGACACACAAGCACAGACATTGCTCGATTCATAATATATACACACACACATTACTACATTCATAATATATACACACAAGCACATACATTACTCGATTCATAATATATACACACATACACACACACCTTACTAGATTCATAATATACATACACTACTAGATTCATAATATACACACACACACACACACACATTACTACATTCATAATATATACACACAAGTACATAGATTGCTCGATTCATAATATATACACACACACATTACTAGATTCATAATATATACACACAAGCACATACTTTACTAGATTCATAATATATACACATACATTACTCTATTCATAATATATACACATACATACATTAGTCGATTCATAATATATACACACACACACATTACTACATTCATAATATATACACACAAGTACATACATTGCTCGATTCATAATATATATACACACACACATTACTACATTCATAATATGTACACACAAGCTCATACATTACTCCATTCATAATATATACACACACATTACTACATACATAATACACACACACACACCTTACTAGATTCATAATATATACACACAAGTACATACATTGCTCGATTCATAATATATACACACACACCTTACTAGATTCATAATATACATACACTACTAGATTCATAATATATACACACACACACACATTACTCGATTCATAATATATACACACACACATTACTAGATTCATAATATATACACACAAGCACATACTTTACTACATTCATAATATATACACACACATTACTCGATTCATAATATATACACATACATACATTACTCCATTCATAATATGTACACACACCTTACTAGATTCATAATATATACACATA
>NW_028315447.1:0-47072 GCF_046866305.1 Octopus bimaculoides
TTCACTGAAATCACAACCATGAAAAAACAACAAAACTTGAAAATGCTTATTTCGTGATTTCCAGTCGATTTTAGACACTTTTAGGTAGTTTTCGTTTTTGCAAAACCACTGATCGTTTTGAAGTCTAGATGGTTAATATAAGCTAGTTGGGTGTTGAAAACATTATATTTATCAAAGCGTTCATCGAAGTTACAACCGTTTTCAGAATACACAAACTCACAAAATTTGGCAAATAACCATGAAAAAACAACAAAACTTGAAAATGCTTATTTCGTGATTTCCAGTCGATTTTAGACACTTTTAGCGTTCATCGAAGTCACAACCGTTTTCAGAATACACAAACTCACAAAATTTGGCAAATAACCATGAAAAAACAACAAAACTTGAAAATGCTTATTTCGTGATTTCCAGTCGATTTTAGACAGTTTTAGGTAGTTTTCGTTTTTGCAAAACCACTGATCGTTTTGAAGTCTAGATGGTTAATATAAGCTAGATGGGTGTTGAAAACATTATATTTATCAAAGCGTTCATCGAAGTTACAACCGTTTTCAGAATACACAAACTCACAAAATTTGGCAAATAACCATGAAAAAACAACAAAACTTGAAAATGCTTATTTCGTGATTTCCAGTCGATTTTAGACACTTTTAGGTAGTTTTCATTTTTGCAAAACCACTTCGTTTTGAAGTCTAGATGGTTAATATAAGCTAGATGGGTGTTGAAAACATTATATTTATCAAAGCGTTCATCGAAGTCACAACCGTTTTCAGAATACACAAACTCACAAAATTTGGCAAATAACCATGAAAAAACAACAAAACTTGAAAATGCTTATTTCGTGATTTCCAGTCGATTTTAGACAGTTTTAGGTAGTTTTCATTTTTGCAAAACCACTGATCGTTTTGAAGTCTAGATGGTTAATATAAGCTAGATGGGTGTTGAAAACATTATATTTATCAAAGCGTTCATCGAAGTCACAACCGTTTTCAGAATACACAAACTCACAAAATTTGGCAAATAACCATGAAAAAACAACAAAACTTGAAAATGCTTATTTCGTGATTTCCAGTCGATTTTAGACACTTTTAGGTAGTTTTCATTTTTGCAAAACCACTGTTCGTTTTGAAGTCTAGATGGTTAATATAAGCTAGATGGGTGTTGAAAACATTATATTTATCAAAGCGTTCATCGAAGTCACAACCGTTTTCAGAATACAGAAACTCACAAAATTTGGCAAATAACCATGAAAAAACAACAAAACTTGAAAATGCTTATTTCGTGATTTCCAGTCGATTTTAGACACTTTTAGGTAGTTTTCATTTTTGCAAAACCACTGATCGTTTTGAAGTCTAGATGGTTAATATAAGCTAGATGGGTGTTGAAAACATTATATTTATCAAAGCGTTCATCGAAGTTACAACCGTTTTCAGAATACACAAACTCACAAAATTTGGCAAATAACCATGAAAAAACAACAAAACTTGAAAATGCTTATTTCGTGATTTCCAGTCGATTTTAGACACTTTTAGGTAGTTTTCATTTTTGCAAAACCACTTCGTTTTGAAGTCTAGATGGTTAATATAAGCTAGATGGGTGTTGAAAACATTATATTTATCAAAGCGTTCATCGAAGTCACAACCGTTTTCAGAATACACAAACTCACAAAATTTGGCAAATAACCATGAAAAAACAACAAAACTTGAAAATGCTTATTTCGTGATTTCCAGTCGATTTTAGACACTTTTAGGTAGTTTTCATTTTTGCAAAACCACTGATCGTTTTGAAGTCTAGATGGTTAATATAAGCTAGATGGGTGTTGAAAACATTATATTTATCAAAGCGTTCATCGAAGTCACAACCGTTTTCAGAATACAGAAACTCACAAAATTTGGCAAATAACCATGAAAAAACAACAAAACTTGAAAATGCTTATTTCGTGATTTCCAGTCGATTTTAGACACTTTTAGGTAGTTTTCATTTTTGCAAAACCACTGATCGTTTTGAAGTCTAGATGGTTAATATAAGCTAGATGGGTGTTGAAAACATTATATTTATCAAAGCGTTCATCGAAGTCACAACCGTTTTCAGAATACAGAAACTCACAAAATTTGGCAAATAACCATGAAAAAACAACAAAACTTGAAAATGCTTATTTGGTGATTTCCAGTCGATTTTAGACACTTTTAGGTAGTTTTCGTTTTTGCAAAACCACTGATCGTTTTGAAGTCTAGATGGTTAATATAAGCTAGATGGGTGTTGAAAACATTATATTTATCAAAGCGTTCATCGAAGTTACAACCGTTTTCAGAATACACAAACTCACAAAATTTGGCGAATAACCATGAAAAAACAACAAAACTTGAAAATGCTTATTTCGTGATTTCTAGTCGATTTTAGACACTTTTAGGTAGTTTTCATTTTTGCAAAACCACTTCGTTTTGAAGTCTAGATGGTTAATATAAGCTAGATGGGTGTTGAAAACATTATATTTATCAAAGCGTTCATCGAAGTCACAACCGTTTTCAGAATACAGAAACTCACAAAATTTGGCAAATAACCATGAAAAAACAACAAAACTTGAAAATGCTTATTTCGTGATTTCCAGTCGATTTTAGACACTTTTAGGTAGTTTTCATTTTTGCAAAACCACTTCGTTTTGAAGTCTAGATGGTTAATATAAGCTAGATGGGTGTTGAAAACATTATATTTATCAAAGCGTTCATCGAAGTCACAACCGTTTTCAGAATACACAAACTCACAAAATTTGGCAAATAACCATGAAAAAACAACAAAACTTGAAAATGCATATTTCGTGATTTCCAGTCGATTTTAGACACTTTTAGGTAGTTTTCATTTTTGCAAAACCACTGATCGTTTTGAAGTCTAGATGGTTAATATAAGCTAGATGGGTGTTGAAAACATTATATTTATCAAAGCGTTCATCGAAGTCACAACCGTTTTCAGAATACAGAAACTCACAAAATTTGGCAAATAACCATGAAAAAACAACAAAACTTGAAAATGCTTATTTGGTGATTTCCAGTCGATTTTAGACACTTTTAGGTAGTTTTCGTTTTTGCAAAACCACTGATCGTTTTGAAGTCTAGATGGTTAATATAAGCTAGATGGGTGTTGAAAACATTATATTTATCAAAGCGTTCATCGAAGTTACAACCGTTTTCAGAATACACAAACTCACAAAATTTGGCAAATAACCATGAAAAAACAACAAAACTTGAAAATGCTTATTTCGTGATTTCTAGTCGATTTTAGACACTTTTAGGTAGTTTTCATTTTTGCAAAACCACTTCGTTTTGAAGTCTAGATGGTTAATATAAGCTAGATGGGTGTTGAAAACATTATATTTATCAAAGCGTTCATCGAAGTCACAACCGTTTTCAGAATACACAAACTCACAAAATTTGGCAAATAACCATGAAAAAACAACAAAACTTGAAAATGCTTATTTGGTGATTTCCAGTCGATTTTAGACACTTTTAGGTAGTTTTCATTTTTGCAAAACCACTGATCGTTTTGAAGTCTAGATGGTTAATATAAGCTAGATGGGTGTTGAAAACATTATATTTATCAAAGCGTTCATCGAAGTCACAACCGTTTTCAGAATACACAAACTCACAAAATTTGGCAAATAACCATGAAAAAAAAACAAAACTTGAAAATGCTTATTTCGTGATTTCCAGTCGATTTTAGACACTTTTAGGTAGTTTTCATTTTTGCAAAACCACTGATCGTTTTGAAGTCTAGATGGTTAATATAAGCTAGATGGGTGTTGAAAACATTATATTTATCAAAGCGTTCATCGAAGTCACAACCGTTTTCAGAATACAGAAACTCACAAAATTTGGCAAATAACCATGAAAAAACAACAAAACTTGAAAATGCTTATTTGGTGATTTCCAGTCGATTTTAGACACTTTTAGGTAGTTTTCGTTTTTGCAAAACCACTGATCGTTTTGAAGTCTAGATGGTTAATATAAGCTAGATGGGTGTTGAAAACATTATATTTATCAAAGCGTTCATCGAAGTTACAACCGTTTTCAGAATACACAAACTCACAAAATTTGGCAAATAACCATGAAAAAACAACAAAACTTGAAAATGCTTATTTCGTGATTTCTAGTCGATTTTAGACACTTTTAGGTAGTTTTCATTTTTGCAAAACCACTGATCGTTTTGAAGTCTAGATGGTTAATATAAGCTAGATGGGTGTTGAAAACATTATATTTATCAAAGCGTTCATCGAAGTCACAACCGTTTTCAGAATACAGAAACTCACAAAATTTGGCAAATAACCATGAAAAAACAACAAAACTTGAAAATGCTTATTTGGTGATTTCCAGTCGATTTTAGACACTTTTAGGTAGTTTTCGTTTTTGCAAAACCACTGATCGTTTTGAAGTCTAGATGGTTAATATAAGCTAGTTGGGTGTTGAAAACATTATATTTATCAAAGCGTTCATCGAAGTTACAACCGTTTTCAGAATACACAAACTCACAAAATTTGGCAAATAACCATGAAAAAACAACAAAACTTGAAAATGCTTATTTCGTGATTTCCAGTCGATTTTAGACACTTTTAGCGTTCATCGAAGTCACAACCGTTTTCAGAATACACAAACTCACAAAATTTGGCAAATAACCATGAAAAAACAACAAAACTTGAAAATGCTTATTTCGTGATTTCCAGTCGATTTTAGACAGTTTTAGGTAGTTTTCGTTTTTGCAAAACCACTGATCGTTTTGAAGTCTAGATGGTTAATATAAGCTAGATGGGTGTTGAAAACATTATATTTATCAAAGCGTTCATCGAAGTTACAACCGTTTTCAGAATACACAAACTCACAAAATTTGGCAAATAACCATGAAAAAACAACAAAACTTGAAAATGCTTATTTCGTGATTTCCAGTCGATTTTAGACACTTTTAGGTAGTTTTCATTTTTGCAAAACCACTTCGTTTTGAAGTCTAGATGGTTAATATAAGCTAGATGGGTGTTGAAAACATTATATTTATCAAAGCGTTCATCGAAGTCACAACCGTTTTCAGAATACACAAACTCACAAAATTTGGCAAATAACCATGAAAAAACAACAAAACTTGAAAATGCTTATTTCGTGATTTCCAGTCGATTTTAGACACTTTTAGGTAGTTTTCATTTTTGCAAAACCACTGTTCGTTTTGAAGTCTAGACGGTTAATATAAGCTAGATGGGTGTTGAAAACATTATATTTATCAAAGCGTTCATCGAAGTTACAACCGTTTTCAGAATACACAAACTCACAAAATTTGGCAAATAACCATGAAAAAACAACAAAACTTGAAAATGCTTATTTCGTGATTTCTAGTCGATTTTAGACACTTTTAGGTAGTTTTCATTTTTGCAAAACCACTTCGTTTTGAAGTCTAGATGGTTAATATAAGCTAGATGGGTGTTGAAAACATTATATTTATCAAAGCGTTCATCGAAGTCACAACCGTTTTCAGAATACACAAACTCACAAAATTTGGCAAATAACCATGAAAAAACAACAAAACTTGAAAATGCTTATTTCGTGATTTCCAGTCGATTTTAGACACTTTTAGGTAGTTTTCATTTTTGCAAAACCACTTCGTTTTGAAGTCTAGATGGTTAATATAAGCTAGATGGGTGTTGAAAACATTATATTTATCAAAGCGTTCATCGAAGTCACAACCGTTTTCAGAATACACAAACTCACAAAATTTGGCAAATAACCATGAAAAAACAACAAAACTTGAAAATGCTTATTTCGTGATTTCCAGTCGATTTTAGACACTTTTAGGTAGTTTTCATTTTTGCAAAACCACTGATCGTTTTGAAGTCTAGATGGTTAATATAAGCTAGATGGGTGTTGAAAACATTATATTTATCAAAGCGTTCATCGAAGTCACAACCGTTTTCAGAATACACAAACTCACAAAATTTGGCAAATAACCATGAAAAAACAACAAAACTTGAAAATGCTTATTTCGTGATTTCCAGTCGATTTTAGACACTTTTAGGTAGTTTTCATTTTTGCAAAACCACTGTTCGTTTTGAAGTCTAGATGGTTAATATAAGCTAGATGGGTGTTGAAAACATTATATTTATCAAAGCGTTCATCGAAGTCACAACCGTTTTCAGAATACAGAAACTCACAAAATTTGGCAAATAACCATGAAAAAACAACAAAACTTGAAAATGCTTATTTCGTGATTTCCAGTCGATTTTAGACACTTTTAGGTAGTTTTCATTTTTGCAAAACCACTGATCGTTTTGAAGTCTAGATGGTTAATATAAGCTAGATGGGTGTTGAAAACATTATATTTATCAAAGCGTTCATCGAAGTCACAACCGTTTTCAGAATACAGAAACTCACAAAATTTGGCAAATAACCATGAAAAAACAACAAAACTTGAAAATGCTTATTTGGTGATTTCCAGTCGATTTTAGACACTTTTAGGTAGTTTTCGTTTTTGCAAAACCACTGATCGTTTTGAAGTCTAGATGGTTAATATAAGCTAGATGGGTGTTGAAAACATTATATTTATCAAAGCGTTCATCGAAGTTACAACCGTTTTCAGAATACACAAACTCACAAAATTTGGCGAATAACCATGAAAAAACAACAAAACTTGAAAATGCTTATTTCGTGATTTCTAGTCGATTTTAGACACTTTTAGGTAGTTTTCATTTTTGCAAAACCACTTCGTTTTGAAGTCTAGATGGTTAATATAAGCTAGATGGGTGTTGAAAACATTATATTTATCAAAGCGTTCATCGAAGTCACAACCGTTTTCAGAATACACAAACTCACAAAATTTGGCAAATAACCATGAAAAAACAACAAAACTTGAAAATGCTTATTTCGTGATTTCCAGTCGATTTTAGACACTTTTAGGTAGTTTTCATTTTTGCAAAACCACTGATCGTTTTGAAGTCTAGATGGTTAATATAAGCTAGATGGGTGTTGAAAACATTATATTTATCAAAGCGTTCATCGAAGTCACAACCGTTTTCAGAATACAGAAACTCACAAAATTTGGCAAATAACCATGAAAAAACAACAAAACTTGAAAATGCTTATTTGGTGATTTCCAGTCGATTTTAGACACTTTTAGGTAGTTTTCGTTTTTGCAAAACCACTGATCGTTTTGAAGTCTAGATGGTTAATATAAGCTAGATGGGTGTTGAAAACATTATATTTATCAAAGCGTTCATCGAAGTTACAACCGTTTTCAGAATACACAAACTCACAAAATTTGGCAAATAACCATGAAAAAACAACAAAACTTGAAAATGCTTATTTCGTGATTTCTAGTCGATTTTAGACACTTTTAGGTAGTTTTCATTTTTGCAAAACCACTGATCGTTTTGAAGTCTAGATGGTTAATATAAGCTAGATGGGTGTTGAAAACATTATATTTATCAAAGCGTTCATCGAAGTCACAACCGTTTTCAGAATACAGAAACTCACAAAATTTGGCAAATAACCATGAAAAAACAACAAAACTTGAAAATGCTTATTTCGTGATTTCCAGTCGATTTTAGACACTTTTAGGTAGTTTTCATTTTTGCAAAACCACTGATCGTTTTGAAGTCTAGATGGTTAATATAAGCTAGATGGGTGTTGAAAACATTATATTTATCAAAGCGTTCATCGAAGTCACAACCGTTTTCAGAATACACAAACTCACAAAATTTGGCAAATAACCATGAAAAAACAACAAAACTTGAAAATGCTTATTTGGTGATTTCCAGTCGATTTTAGACACTTTTAGGTAGTTTTCATTTTTGCAAAACCACTGATCGTTTTGAAGTCTAGATGGTTAATATAAGCTAGATGGGTGTTGAAAACATTATATTTATCAAAGCGTTCATCGAAGTCACAACCGTTTTCAGAATACACAAACTCACAAAATTTGGCAAATAACCATGAAAAAAAAACAAAACTTGAAAATGCTTATTTCGTGATTTCCAGTCGATTTTAGACACTTTTAGGTAGTTTTCATTTTTGCAAAACCACTGATCGTTTTGAAGTCTAGATGGTTAATATAAGCTAGATGGGTGTTGAAAACATTATATTTATCAAAGCGTTCATCGAAGTCACAACCGTTTTCAGAATACAGAAACTCACAAAATTTGGCAAATAACCATGAAAGAACAACAAAACTTGAAAATGCTTATTTCGTGATTTCCAGTCGATTTTAGACACTTTTAGGTAGTTTTCATTTTTGCAAAACCACTTCGTTTTGAAGTCTAGATGGTTAATATAAGCTAGATGGGTGTTGAAAACATTATATTTATCAAAGCGTTCATCGAAGTCACAACCGTTTTCAGAATACACAAACTCACAAAATTTGGCAAATAACCATGAAAAAACAACAAAACTTGAAAATGCTTATTTGGTGATTTCCAGTCGATTTTAGACACTTTTAGGTAGTTTTCATTTTTGCAAAACCACTGATCGTTTTGAAGTCTAGATGGTTAATATAAGCTAGATGGGTGTTGAAAACATTATATTTATCAAAGCGTTCATCGAAGTCACAACCGTTTTCAGAATACAGAAACTCACAAAATTTGGCAAATAACCATGAAAAAACAACAAAACTTGAAAATGCTTATTTCGTGATTTCCAGTCGATTTTAGACACTTTTAGGTAGTTTTCATTTTTGCAAAACCACTTCGTTTTGAAGTCTAGATGGTTAATATAAGCTAGATGGGTGTTGAAAACATTATATTTATCAAAGCGTTCATCGAAGTCACAACCGTTTTCAGAATACAGAAACTCACAAAATTTGGCAAATAACCATGAAAAAACAACAAAACTTGAAAATGCTTATTTCGTGATTTCCAGTCGATTTTAGACACTTTTAGGTAGTTTTCATTTTTGCAAAACCACTTCGTTTTGAAGTCTAGATGGTTAATATAAGCTAGATGGGTGTTGAAAACATTATATTTATCAAAGCGTTCATCGAAGTCACAACCGTTTTCAGAATACACAAACTCACAAAATTTGGCAAATAACCATGAAAAAACAACAAAACTTGAAAATGCATATTTCGTGATTTCCAGTCGATTTTAGACACTTTTAGGTAGTTTTCATTTTTGCAAAACCACTGATCGTTTTGAAGTCTAGATGGTTAATATAAGCTAGATGGGTGTTGAAAACATTATATTTATCAAAGCGTTCATCGAAGTCACAACCGTTTTCAGAATACAGAAACTCACAAAATTTGGCAAATAACCATGAAAAAACAACAAAACTTGAAAATGCTTATTTGGTGATTTCCAGTCGATTTTAGACACTTTTAGGTAGTTTTCATTTTTGCAAAACCACTGATCGTTTTGAAGTCTAGATGGTTAATATAAGCTAGATGGGTGTTGAAAACATTATATTTATCAAAGCGTTCATCGAAGTCACAACCGTTTTCAGAATACAGAAACTCACAAAATTTGGCAAATAACCATGAAAAAACAACAAAACTTGAAAATGCTTATTTGGTGATTTCCAGTCGATTTTAGACACTTTTAGGTAGTTTTCGTTTTTGCAAAACCACTGATCGTTTTGAAGTCTAGATGGTTAATATAAGCTAGATGGGTGTTGAAAACATTATATTTATCAAAGCGTTCATCGAAGTTACAACCGTTTTCAGAATACACAAACTCACAAAATTTGGCAAATAACCATGAAAAAACAACAAAACTTGAAAATGCTTATTTCGTGATTTCTAGTCGATTTTAGACACTTTTAGGTAGTTTTCATTTTTGCAAAACCACTTCGTTTTGAAGTCTAGATGGTTAATATAAGCTAGATGGGTGTTGAAAACATTATATTTATCAAAGCGTTCATCGAAGTCACAACCGTTTTCAGAATACAGAAACTCACAAAATTTGGCAAATAACCATGAAAAAACAACAAAACTTGAAAATGCTTATTTGGTGATTTCCAGTCGATTTTAGACACTTTTAGGTAGTTTTCGTTTTTGCAAAACCACTGATCGTTTTGAAGTCTAGATGGTTAATATAAGCTAGATGGGTGTTGAAAACATTATATTTATCAAAGCGTTCATCGAAGTTACAACCGTTTTCAGAATACACAAACTCACAAAATTTGGCAAATAACCATGAAAAAACAACAAAACTTGAAAATGCTTATTTCGTGATTTCTAGTCGATTTTAGACACTTTTAGGTAGTTTTCATTTTTGCAAAACCACTGATCGTTTTGAAGTCTAGATGGTTAATATAAGCTAGATGGGTGTTGAAAACATTATATTTATCAAAGCGTTCATCGAAGTCACAACCGTTTTCAGAATACAGAAACTCACAAAATTTGGCAAATAACCATGAAAAAACAACAAAACTTGAAAATGCTTATTTCGTGATTTCCAGTCGATTTTAGACACTTTTAGGTAGTTTTCATTTTTGCAAAACCACTGATCGTTTTGAAGTCTAGATGGTTAATATAAGCTAGATGGGTGTTGAAAACATTATATTTATCAAAGCGTTCATCGAAGTCACAACCGTTTTCAGAATACACAAACTCACAAAATTTGGCAAATAACCATGAAAAAACAACAAAACTTGAAAATGCTTATTTGGTGATTTCCAGTCGATTTTAGACACTTTTAGGTAGTTTTCATTTTTGCAAAACCACTGATCGTTTTGAAGTCTAGATGGTTAATATAAGCTAGATGGGTGTTGAAAACATTATATTTATCAAAGCGTTCATCGAAGTCACAACCGTTTTCAGAATACACAAACTCACAAAATTTGGCAAATAACCATGAAAAAAAAACAAAACTTGAAAATGCTTATTTCGTGATTTCCAGTCGATTTTAGACACTTTTAGGTAGTTTTCATTTTTGCAAAACCACTGATCGTTTTGAAGTCTAGATGGTTAATATAAGCTAGATGGGTGTTGAAAACATTATATTTATCAAAGCGTTCATCGAAGTCACAACCGTTTTCAGAATACAGAAACTCACAAAATTTGGCAAATAACCATGAAAGAACAACAAAACTTGAAAATGCTTATTTCGTGATTTCCAGTCGATTTTAGACACTTTTAGGTAGTTTTCATTTTTGCAAAACCACTTCGTTTTGAAGTCTAGATGGTTAATATAAGCTAGATGGGTGTTGAAAACATTATATTTATCAAAGCGTTCATCGAAGTCACAACCGTTTTCAGAATACACAAACTCACAAAATTTGGCAAATAACCATGAAAAAACAACAAAACTTGAAAATGCTTATTTGGTGATTTCCAGTCGATTTTAGACACTTTTAGGTAGTTTTCGTTTTTGCAAAACCACTGATCGTTTTGAAGTCTAGATGGTTAATATAAGCTAGATGGGTGTTGAAAACATTATATTTATCAAAGCGTTCATCGAAGTCACAACCGTTTTCAGAATACACAAACTCACAAAATTTGGCAAATAACCATGAAAAAAAAACAAAACTTGAAAATGCTTATTTCGTGATTTCCAGTCGATTTTAGACACTTTTAGGTAGTTTTCATTTTTGCAAAACCACTGATCGTTTTGAAGTCTAGATGGTTAATATAAGCTAGATGGGTGTTGAAAACATTATATTTATCAAAGCGTTCATCGAAGTCACAACCGTTTTCAGAATACAGAAACTCACAAAATTTGGCAAATAACCATGAAAAAACAACAAAACTTGAAAATGCTTATTTGGTGATTTCCAGTCGATTTTAGACACTTTTAGGTAGTTTTCGTTTTTGCAAAACCACTGATCGTTTTGAAGTCTAGATGGTTAATATAAGCTAGATGGGTGTTGAAAACATTATATTTATCAAAGCGTTCATCGAAGTCACAACCGTTTTCAGAATACAGAAACTCACAAAATTTGGCAAATAACCATGAAAAAACAACAAAACTTGAAAATGCTTATTTCGTGATTTCCAGTCGATTTTAGACACTTTTAGGTAGTTTTCATTTTTGCAAAACCACTGATCGTTTTGAAGTCTAGATGGTTAATATAAGCTAGATGGGTGTTGAAAACATTATATTTATCAAAGCGTTCATCGAAGTCACAACCGTTTTCAGAATACAGAAACTCACAAAATTTGGCAAATAACCATGAAAAAACAACAAAACTTGAAAATGCTTATTTCGTGATTTCCAGTCGATTTTAGACACTTTTAGGTAGTTTTCATTTTTGCAAAACCACTTCGTTTTGAAGTCTAGATGGTTAATATAAGCTAGATGGGTGTTGAAAACATTATATTTATCAAAGCGTTCATCGAAGTCACAACCGTTTTCAGAATACACAAACTCACAAAATTTGGCAAATAACCATGAAAAAACAACAAAACTTGAAAATGCTTATTTGGTGATTTCCAGTCGATTTTAGACACTTTTAGGTAGTTTTCATTTTTGCAAAACCACTGATCGTTTTGAAGTCTAGATGGTTAATATAAGCTAGATGGGTGTTGAAAACATTATATTTATCAAAGCGTTCATCGAAGTCACAACCGTTTTCAGAATACACAAACTCACAAAATTTGGCAAATAACCATGAAAAAAAAACAAAACTTGAAAATGCTTATTTCGTGATTTCCAGTCGATTTTAGACACTTTTAGGTAGTTTTCATTTTTGCAAAACCACTGATCGTTTTGAAGTCTAGATGGTTAATATAAGCTAGATGGGTGTTGAAAACATTATATTTATCAAAGCGTTCATCGAAGTCACAACCGTTTTCAGAATACAGAAACTCACAAAATTTGGCAAATAACCATGAAAGAACAACAAAACTTGAAAATGCTTATTTCGTGATTTCCAGTCGATTTTAGACACTTTTAGGTAGTTTTCATTTTTGCAAAACCACTTCGTTTTGAAGTCTAGATGGTTAATATAAGCTAGATGGGTGTTGAAAACATTATATTTATCAAAGCGTTCATCGAAGTCACAACCGTTTTCAGAATACACAAACTCACAAAATTTGGCAAATAACCATGAAAAAACAACAAAACTTGAAAATGCTTATTTGGTGATTTCCAGTCGATTTTAGACACTTTTAGGTAGTTTTCATTTTTGCAAAACCACTGATCGTTTTGAAGTCTAGATGGTTAATATAAGCTAGATGGGTGTTGAAAACATTATATTTATCAAAGCGTTCATCGAAGTCACAACCGTTTTCAGAATACACAAACTCACAAAATTTGGCAAATAACCATGAAAAAAAAACAAAACTTGAAAATGCTTATTTCGTGATTTCCAGTCGATTTTAGACACTTTTAGGTAGTTTTCATTTTTGCAAAACCACTGATCGTTTTGAAGTCTAGATGGTTAATATAAGCTAGATGGGTGTTGAAAACATTATACTTATCAAAGCGTTCATCGAAGTCACAACCGTTTTCAGAATACAGAAACTCACAAAATTTGGCAAATAACCATGAAAAAACAACAAAACTTGAAAATGCTTATTTGGTGATTTCCAGTCGATTTTAGACACTTTTAGGTAGTTTTCGTTTTTGCAAAACCACTGATCGTTTTGAAGTCTAGATGGTTAATATAAGCTAGATGGGTGTTGAAAACATTATATTTATCAAAGCGTTCATCGAAGTTACAACCGTTTTCAGAATACACAAACTCACAAAATTTGGCAAATAACCATGAAAAAACAACAAAACTTGAAAATGCTTATTTCGTGATTTCTAGTCGATTTTAGACACTTTTAGGTAGTTTTCATTTTTGCAAAACCACTGATCGTTTTGAAGTCTAGATGGTTAATATAAGCTAGATGGGTGTTGAAAACATTATATTTATCAAAGCGTTCATCGAAGTCACAACCGTTTTCAGAATACAGAAACTCACAAAATTTGGCAAATAACCATGAAAAAACAACAAAACTTGAAAATGCTTATTTCGTGATTTCCAGTCGATTTTAGACACTTTTAGGTAGTTTTCATTTTTGCAAAACCACTGATCGTTTTGAAGTCTAGATGGTTAATATAAGCTAGATGGGTGTTGAAAACATTATATTTATCAAAGCGTTCATCGAAGTCACAACCGTTTTCAGAATACAGAAACTCACAAAATTTGGCAAATAACCATGAAAAAACAACAGAACCTGAAAATGCTTATTTCGTGATTTCCAGTCGATTTTAGACACTTTTAGGTAGTTTTCATTTTTGCAAAACCACTGATCGTTTTGAAGTCTAGATGGTTAATATAAGCTAGATGGGTGTTGAAAACATTATATTTATCAAAGCGTTCATCGAAGTCACAACCGTTTTCAGAATACACAAACTCACAAAATTTGGCAAATAACCATGAAAAAACAACAAAACTTGAAAATGCTTATTTGGTGATTTCCAGTCGATTTTAGACACTTTTAGGTAGTTTTCGTTTTTGCAAAACCACTGATCGTTTTGAAGTCTAGATGGTTAATATAAGCTAGATGGGTGTTGAAAACATTATATTTATCAAAGCGTTCATCGAAGTCACAACCGTTTTCAGAATACACAAACTCACAAAATTTGGCAAATAACCATGAAAAAAAAACAAAACTTGAAAATGCTTATTTCGTGATTTCCAGTCGATTTTAGACACTTTTAGGTAGTTTTCATTTTTGCAAAACCACTGATCGTTTTGAAGTCTAGATGGTTAATATAAGCTAGATGGGTGTTGAAAACATTATATTTATCAAAGCGTTCATCGAAGTCACAACCGTTTTCAGAATACAGAAACTCACAAAATTTGGCAAATAACCATGAAAAAACAACAAAACTTGAAAATGCTTATTTGGTGATTTCCAGTCGATTTTAGACACTTTTAGGTAGTTTTCATTTTTGCAAAACCACTGATCGTTTTGAAGTCTAGATGGTTAATATAAGCTAGATGGGTGTTGAAAACATTATATTTATCAAAGCGTTCATCGAAGTCACAACCGTTTTCAGAATACAGAAACTCACAAAATTTGGCAAATAACCATGAAAAAACAACAGAACCTGAAAATGCTTATTTCGTGATTTCCAGTCGATTTTAGACACTTTTAGGTAGTTTTCATTTTTGCAAAACCACTGATCGTTTTGAAGTCTAGATGGTTAATATAAGCTAGATGGGTGTTGAAAACATTATATTTATCAAAGCGTTCATCGAAGTCACAACCGTTTTCAGAATACACAAACTCACAAAATTTGGCAAATAACCATGAAAAAACAACAAAACTTGAAAATGCTTATTTGGTGATTTCCAGTCGATTTTAGACACTTTTAGGTAGTTTTCGTTTTTGCAAAACCACTGATCGTTTTGAAGTCTAGATGGTTAATATAAGCTAGATGGGTGTTGAAAACATTATATTTATCAAAGCGTTCATCGAAGTCACAACCGTTTTCAGAATACACAAACTCACAAAATTTGGCAAATAACCATGAAAAAAAAACAAAACTTGAAAATGCTTATTTCGTGATTTCCAGTCGATTTTAGACACTTTTAGGTAGTTTTCATTTTTGCAAAACCACTGATCGTTTTGAAGTCTAGATGGTTAATAT
The DNA here is from genome assembly GCF_046866305.1 of Octopus bimaculoides. Lineage (NCBI taxonomy): Eukaryota > Metazoa > Mollusca > Cephalopoda > Octopoda > Octopodidae > Octopus > Octopus bimaculoides. Next base: position 15,542 of record NW_028315447.1, read on the forward strand.
AAGCTAGATGGGTGTTGAAAACATTATATTTATCAAAGCGTTCATCGAAGTCACAACCGTTTTCAGAATACACAAACTCACAAAATTTGGCAAATAACCATGAAAAAACAACAAAACTTGAAAATGCTTATTTCGTGATTTCCAGTCGATTTTAGACACTTTTAGGTAGTTTTCGTTTTTGCAAAACCACTGATCGTTTTGAAGTCTAGATGGTTAATATAAGCTAGATGGGTGTTGAAAACATTATATTTATCAAAGCGTTCATCGAAGTCACAACCGTTTTCAGAATACAGAAACTCACAAAATTTGGCAAATAACCATGAAAAAACAACAAAACTTGAAAATGCTTATTTCGTGATTTCCAGTCGATTTTAGACACTTTTAGGTAGTTTTCATTTTTGCAAAACCACTGATCGTTTTGAAGTCTAGATGGTTAATATAAGCTAGATGGGTGTTGAAAACATTATATTTATCAAAGCGTTCATCGAAGTCACAACCGTTTTCAGAATACAGAAACTCACAAAATTTGGCAAATAACCATGAAAAAACAACAAAACTTGAAAATGCTTATTTCGTGATTTCCAGTCGATTTTAGACACTTTTAGGTAGTTTTCATTTTTGCAAAACCACTTCGTTTTGAAGTCTAGATGGTTAATATAAGCTAGATGGGTGTTGAAAACATTATATTTATCAAAGCGTTCATCGAAGTCACAACCGTTTTCAGAATACACAAACTCACAAAATTTGGCAAATAACCATGAAAAAACAACAAAACTTGAAAATGCTTATTTGGTGATTTCCAGTCGATTTTAGACACTTTTAGGTAGTTTTCATTTTTGCAAAACCACTGATCGTTTTGAAGTCTAGATGGTTAATATAAGCTAGATGGGTGTTGAAAACATTATATTTATCAAAGCGTTCATCGAAGTCACAACCGTTTTCAGAATACACAAACTCACAAAATTTGGCAAATAACCATGAAAAAAAAACAAAACTTGAAAATGCTTATTTCGTGATTTCCAGTCGATTTTAGACACTTTTAGGTAGTTTTCATTTTTGCAAAACCACTGATCGTTTTGAAGTCTAGATGGTTAATATAAGCTAGATGGGTGTTGAAAACATTATATTTATCAAAGCGTTCATCGAAGTCACAACCGTTTTCAGAATACAGAAACTCACAAAATTTGGCAAATAACCATGAAAGAACAACAAAACTTGAAAATGCTTATTTCGTGATTTCCAGTCGATTTTAGACACTTTTAGGTAGTTTTCATTTTTGCAAAACCACTTCGTTTTGAAGTCTAGATGGTTAATATAAGCTAGATGGGTGTTGAAAACATTATATTTATCAAAGCGTTCATCGAAGTCACAACCGTTTTCAGAATACACAAACTCACAAAATTTGGCAAATAACCATGAAAAAACAACAAAACTTGAAAATGCTTATTTGGTGATTTCCAGTCGATTTTAGACACTTTTAGGTAGTTTTCATTTTTGCAAAACCACTGATCGTTTTGAAGTCTAGATGGTTAATATAAGCTAGATGGGTGTTGAAAACATTATATTTATCAAAGCGTTCATCGAAGTCACAACCGTTTTCAGAATACACAAACTCACAAAATTTGGCAAATAACCATGAAAAAAAAACAAAACTTGAAAATGCTTATTTCGTGATTTCCAGTCGATTTTAGACACTTTTAGGTAGTTTTCATTTTTGCAAAACCACTGATCGTTTTGAAGTCTAGATGGTTAATATAAGCTAGATGGGTGTTGAAAACATTATACTTATCAAAGCGTTCATCGAAGTCACAACCGTTTTCAGAATACAGAAACTCACAAAATTTGGCAAATAACCATGAAAAAACAACAAAACTTGAAAATGCTTATTTGGTGATTTCCAGTCGATTTTAGACACTTTTAGGTAGTTTTCGTTTTTGCAAAACCACTGATCGTTTTGAAGTCTAGATGGTTAATATAAGCTAGATGGGTGTTGAAAACATTATATTTATCAAAGCGTTCATCGAAGTTACAACCGTTTTCAGAATACACAAACTCACAAAATTTGGCAAATAACCATGAAAAAACAACAAAACTTGAAAATGCTTATTTCGTGATTTCTAGTCGATTTTAGACACTTTTAGGTAGTTTTCATTTTTGCAAAACCACTGATCGTTTTGAAGTCTAGATGGTTAATATAAGCTAGATGGGTGTTGAAAACATTATATTTATCAAAGCGTTCATCGAAGTCACAACCGTTTTCAGAATACAGAAACTCACAAAATTTGGCAAATAACCATGAAAAAACAACAGAACCTGAAAATGCTTATTTCGTGATTTCCAGTCGATTTTAGACACTTTTAGGTAGTTTTCATTTTTGCAAAACCACTGATCGTTTTGAAGTCTAGATGGTTAATATAAGCTAGATGGGTGTTGAAAACATTATATTTATCAAAGCGTTCATCGAAGTCACAACCGTTTTCAGAATACACAAACTCACAAAATTTGGCAAATAACCATGAAAAAAAAACAAAACTTGAAAATGCTTATTTCGTGATTTCCAGTCGATTTTAGACACTTTTAGGTAGTTTTCATTTTTGCAAAACCACTGATCGTTTTGAAGTCTAGATGGTTAATATAAGCTAGATGGGTGTTGAAAACATTATATTTATCAAAGCGTTCATCGAAGTCACAACCGTTTTCAGAATACAGAAACTCACAAAATTTGGCAAATAACCATGAAAGAACAACAAAACTTGAAAATGCTTATTTCGTGATTTCCAGTCGATTTTAGACACTTTTAGGTAGTTTTCATTTTTGCAAAACCACTTCGTTTTGAAGTCTAGATGGTTAATATAAGCTAGATGGGTGTTGAAAACATTATATTTATCAAAGCGTTCATCGAAGTCACAACCGTTTTCAGAATACACAAACTCACAAAATTTGGCAAATAACCATGAAAAAACAACAAAACTTGAAAATGCTTATTTGGTGATTTCCAGTCGATTTTAGACACTTTTAGGTAGTTTTCGTTTTTGCAAAACCACTGATCGTTTTGAAGTCTAGATGGTTAATATAAGCTAGATGGGTGTTGAAAACATTATATTTATCAAAGCGTTCATCGAAGTCACAACCGTTTTCAGAATACACAAACTCACAAAATTTGGCAAATAACCATGAAAAAAAAACAAAACTTGAAAATGCTTATTTCGTGATTTCCAGTCGATTTTAGACACTTTTAGGTAGTTTTCATTTTTGCAAAACCACTGATCGTTTTGAAGTCTAGATGGTTAATATAAGCTAGATGGGTGTTGAAAACATTATATTTATCAAAGCGTTCATCGAAGTCACAACCGTTTTCAGAATACAGAAACTCACAAAATTTGGCAAATAACCATGAAAAAACAACAAAACTTGAAAATGCTTATTTGGTGATTTCCAGTCGATTTTAGACACTTTTAGGTAGTTTTCGTTTTTGCAAAACCACTGATCGTTTTGAAGTCTAGATGGTTAATATAAGCTAGATGGGTGTTGAAAACATTATATTTATCAAAGCGTTCATCGAAGTCACAACCGTTTTCAGAATACAGAAACTCACAAAATTTGGCAAATAACCATGAAAAAACAACAAAACTTGAAAATGCTTATTTCGTGATTTCCAGTCGATTTTAGACACTTTTAGGTAGTTTTCATTTTTGCAAAACCACTGATCGTTTTGAAGTCTAGATGGTTAATATAAGCTAGATGGGTGTTGAAAACATTATATTTATCAAAGCGTTCATCGAAGTCACAACCGTTTTCAGAATACAGAAACTCACAAAATTTGGCAAATAACCATGAAAAAACAACAAAACTTGAAAATGCTTATTTGGTGATTTCCAGTCGATTTTAGACACTTTTAGGTAGTTTTCATTTTTGCAAAACCACTTCGTTTTGAAGTCTAGATGGTTAATATAAGCTAGATGGGTGTTGAAAACATTATATTTATCAAAGCGTTCATCGAAGTCACAACCGTTTTCAGAATACACAAACTCACAAAATTTGGCAAATAACCATGAAAAAACAACAAAACTTGAAAATGCTTATTTGGTGATTTCCAGTCGATTTTAGACACTTTTAGGTAGTTTTCATTTTTGCAAAACCACTGATCGTTTTGAAGTCTAGATGGTTAATATAAGCTAGATGGGTGTTGAAAACATTATATTTATCAAAGCGTTCATCGAAGTCACAACCGTTTTCAGAATACACAAACTCACAAAATTTGGCAAATAACCATGAAAGAACAACAAAACTTGAAAATGCTTATTTGGTGATTTCCAGTCGATTTTAGACACTTTTAGGTAGTTTTCATTTTTGCAAAACCACTTCGTTTTGAAGTCTAGATGGTTAATATAAGCTAGATGGGTGTTGAAAACATTATATTTATCAAAGCGTTCATCGAAGTCACAACCGTTTTCAGAATACACAAACTCACAAAATTTGGCAAATAACCATGAAAAAACAACAAAACTTGAAAATGCTTATTTGGTGATTTCCAGTCGATTTTAGACACTTTTAGGTAGTTTTCGTTTTTGCAAAACCACTGATCGTTTTGAAGTCTAGATGGTTAATATAAGCTAGATGGGTGTTGAAAACATTATATTTATCAAAGCGTTCATCGAAGTCACAACCGTTTTCAGAATACACAAACTCACAAAATTTGGCAAATAACCATGAAAAAAAAACAAAACTTGAAAATGCTTATTTCGTGATTTCCAGTCGATTTTAGACACTTTTAGGTAGTTTTCATTTTTGCAAAACCACTGATCGTTTTGAAGTCTAGATGGTTAATATAAGCTAGATGGGTGTTGAAAACATTATATTTATCAAAGCGTTCATCGAAGTCACAACCGTTTTCAGAATACACAAACTCACAAAATTTGGCAAATAACCATGAAAAAACAACAAAACTTGAAAATGCTTATTTGGTGATTTCCAGTCGATTTTAGACACTTTTAGGTAGTTTTCGTTTTTGCAAAACCACTGATCGTTTTGAAGTCTAGATGGTTAATATAAGCTAGATGGGTGTTGAAAACATTATATTTATCAAAGCGTTCATCGAAGTCACAACCGTTTTCAGAATACAGAAACTCACAAAATTTGGCAAATAACCATGAAAAAACAACAAAACTTGAAAATGCTTATTTCGTGATTTCCAGTCGATTTTAGACACTTTTAGGTAGTTTTCATTTTTGCAAAACCACTGATCGTTTTGAAGTCTAGATGGTTAATATAAGCTAGATGGGTGTTGAAAACATTATATTTATCAAAGCGTTCATCGAAGTCACAACCGTTTTCAGAATACAGAAACTCACAAAATTTGGCAAATAACCATGAAAAAACAACAAAACTTGAAAATGCTTATTTGGTGATTTCCAGTCGATTTTAGACACTTTTAGGTAGTTTTCATTTTTGCAAAACCACTTCGTTTTGAAGTCTAGATGGTTAATATAAGCTAGATGGGTGTTGAAAACATTATATTTATCAAAGCGTTCATCGAAGTCACAACCGTTTTCAGAATACACAAACTCACAAAATTTGGCAAATAACCATGAAAAAACAACAAAACTTGAAAATGCTTATTTGGTGATTTCCAGTCGATTTTAGACACTTTTAGGTAGTTTTCATTTTTGCAAAACCACTGATCGTTTTGAAGTCTAGATGGTTAATATAAGCTAGATGGGTGTTGAAAACATTATATTTATCAAAGCGTTCATCGAAGTCACAACCGTTTTCAGAATACACAAACTCACAAAATTTGGCAAATAACCATGAAAAAAAAACAAAACTTGAAAATGCTTATTTCGTGATTTCCAGTCGATTTTAGACACTTTTAGGTAGTTTTCATTTTTGCAAAACCACTGATCGTTTTGAAGTCTAGATGGTTAATATAAGCTAGATGGGTGTTGAAAACATTATATTTATCAAAGCGTTCATCGAAGTCACAACCGTTTTCAGAATACAGAAACTCACAAAATTTGGCAAATAACCATGAAAAAACAACAAAACTTGAAAATGCTTATTTGGTGATTTCCAGTCGATTTTAGACACTTTTAGGTAGTTTTCGTTTTTGCAAAACCACTGATCGTTTTGAAGTCTAGATGGTTAATATAAGCTAGATGGGTGTTGAAAACATTATATTTATCAAAGCGTTCATCGAAGTCACAACCGTTTTCAGAATACAGAAACTCACAAAATTTGGCAAATAACCATGAAAAAACAACAAAACTTGAAAATGCTTATTTGGTGATTTCCAGTCGATTTTAGACACTTTTAGGTAGTTTTCATTTTTGCAAAACCACTGATCGTTTTGAAGTCTAGATGGTTAATATAAGCTAGATGGGTGTTGAAAACATTATATTTATCAAAGCGTTCATCGAAGTCACAACCGTTTTCAGAATACAGAAACTCACAAAATTTGGCAAATAACCATGAAAGAACAACAAAACTTGAAAATGCTTATTTCGTGATTTCCAGTCGATTTTAGACACTTTTAGGTAGTTTTCATTTTTGCAAAACCACTGTTCGTTTTGAAGTCTAGACGGTTAATATAAGCTAGATGGGTGTTGAAAACATTATATTTATCAAAGCGTTCATCGAAGTTACAACCGTTTTCAGAATACACAAACTCACAAAATTTGGCAAATAACCATGAAAAAACAACAAAACTTGAAAATGCTTATTTCGTGATTTCCAGTCGATTTTAGACACTTTTAGGTAGTTTTCATTTTTGCAAAACCACTTCGTTTTGAAGTCTAGATGGTTAATATAAGCTAGATGGGTGTTGAAAACATTATATTTATCAAAGCGTTCATCGAAGTCACAACCGTTTTCAGAATACACAAACTCACAAAATTTGGCAAATAACCATGAAAAAACAACAAAACTTGAAAATGCTTATTTCGTGATTTCCAGTCGATTTTAGACACTTTTAGGTAGTTTTCATTTTTGCAAAACCACTGATCGTTTTGAAGTCTAGATGGTTAATATAAGCTAGATGGGTGTTGAAAACATTATATTTATCAAAGCGTTCATCGAAGTCACAACCGTTTTCAGAATACACAAACTCACAAAATTTGGCAAATAACCATGAAAAAAAAACAAAACTTGAAAATGCTTATTTCGTGATTTCCAGTCGATTTTAGACACTTTTAGGTAGTTTTCATTTTTGCAAAACCACTGATCGTTTTGAAGTCTAGATGGTTAATATAAGCTAGATGGGTGTTGAAAACATTATATTTATCAAAGCGTTCATCGAAGTCACAACCGTTTTCAGAATACAGAAACTCACAAAATTTGGCAAATAACCATGAAAAAACAACAAAACTTGAAAATGCTTATTTGGTGATTTCCAGTCGATTTTAGACACTTTTAGGTAGTTTTCGTTTTTGCAAAACCACTGATCGTTTTGAAGTCTAGATGGTTAATATAAGCTAGATGGGTGTTGAAAACATTATATTTATCAAAGCGTTCATCGAAGTCACAACCGTTTTCAGAATACAGAAACTCACAAAATTTGGCAAATAACCATGAAAAAACAACAAAACTTGAAAATGCTTATTTGGTGATTTCCAGTCGATTTTAGACACTTTTAGGTAGTTTTCGTTTTTGCAAAACCACTGATCGTTTTGAAGTCTAGATGGTTAATATAAGCTAGATGGGTGTTGAAAACATTATATTTATCAAAGCGTTCATCGAAGTCACAACCGTTTTCAGAATACAGAAACTCACAAAATTTGGCAAATAACCATGAAAAAACAACAAAACTTGAAAATGCTTATTTGGTGATTTCCAGTCGATTTTAGACACTTTTAGGTAGTTTTCATTTTTGCAAAACCACTGATCGTTTTGAAGTCTAGATGGTTAATATAAGCTAGATGGGTGTTGAAAACATTATATTTATCAAAGCGTTCATCGAAGTCACAACCGTTTTCAGAATACAGAAACTCACAAAATTTGGCAAATAACCATGAAAGAACAACAAAACTTGAAAATGCTTATTTCGTGATTTCCAGTCGATTTTAGACACTTTTAGGTAGTTTTCATTTTTGCAAAACCACTTCGTTTTGAAGTCTAGATGGTTAATATAAGCTAGATGGGTGTTGAAAACATTATATTTATCAAAGCGTTCATCGAAGTCACAACCGTTTTCAGAATACACAAACTCACAAAATTTGGCAAATAACCATGAAAAAACAACAAAACTTGAAAATGCTTATTTCGTGATTTCCAGTCGATTTTAGACACTTTTAGGTAGTTTTCATTTTTGCAAAACCACTGATCGTTTTGAAGTCTAGATGGTTAATATAAGCTAGATGGGTGTTGAAAACATTATATTTATCAAAGCGTTCATCGAAGTCACAACCGTTTTCAGAATACAGAAACTCACAAAATTTGGCAAATAACCATGAAAAAACAACAAAACTTGAAAATGCTTATTTGGTGATTTCCAGTCGATTTTAGACACTTTTAGGTAGTTTTCGTTTTTGCAAAACCACTGATCGTTTTGAAGTCTAGATGGTTAATATAAGCTAGATGGGTGTTGAAAACATTATATTTATCAAAGCGTTCATCGAAGTCACAACCGTTTTCAGAATACAGAAACTCACAAAATTTGGCAAATAACCATGAAAAAACAACAAAACTTGAAAATGCTTATTTGGTGATTTCCAGTCGATTTTAGACACTTTTAGGTAGTTTTCATTTTTGCAAAACCACTGATCGTTTTGAAGTCTAGATGGTTAATATAAGCTAGATGGGTGTTTGAAACATTATATTTATCAAAGCGTTCATCGAAGTCACAACCGTTTTCAGAATACAGAAACTCACAAAATTTGGCAAATAACCATGAAAGAACAACAAAACTTGAAAATGCTTATTTCGTGATTTCCAGTCGATTTTAGACACTTTTAGGTAGTTTTCATTTTTGCAAAACCACTTCGTTTTGAAGTCTAGATGGTTAATATAAGCTAGATGGGTGTTGAAAACATTATATTTATCAAAGCGTTCATCGAAGTCACAACCGTTTTCAGAATACACAAACTCACAAAATTTGGCAAATAACCATGAAAAAACAACAAAACTTGAAAATGCTTATTTCGTGATTTCCAGTCGATTTTAGACACTTTTAGGTAGTTTTCATTTTTGCAAAACCACTGTTCGTTTTGAAGTCTAGACGGTTAATATAAGCTAGATGGGTGTTGAAAACATTATATTTATCAAAGCGTTCATCGAAGTTACAACCGTTTTCAGAATACACAAACTCACAAAATTTGGCAAATAACCATGAAAAAACAACAAAACTTGAAAATGCTTATTTCGTGATTTCTAGTCGATTTTAGACACTTTTAGGTAGTTTTCATTTTTGCAAAACCACTTCGTTTTGAAGTCTAGATGGTTAATATAAGCTAGATGGGTGTTGAAAACATTATATTTATCAAAGCGTTCATCGAAGTCACAACCGTTTTCAGAATACACAAACTCACAAAATTTGGCAAATAACCATGAAAAAACAACAAAACTTGAAAATGCTTATTTCGTGATTTCCAGTCGATTTTAGACACTTTTAGGTTGGTTAATATAAGCTAGATGGGTGTTGAAAACATTATATTTATCAAAGCGTTAATCGAAGTCACAACCGTTTTCAGAATACAGAAACTCACAAAATTTGGCAAATAACCATGAAAAAACAACAAAACTTGAAAATGCTTATTTGGTGATTTCCAGTCGATTTTAGACACTTTTAGGTAGTTTTCGTTTTTGCAAAACCATTGATCGTTTTGAAGTCTAGATGGTCAATATTAGCTAGATGGGTGTTGAAAACATTATATTTATCAAAGCGTTCATCGAAGTTACAACCGTTTTCAGAATACACAAACTCACAAAATTTGGCAAATAACCATGAAAAAACAACAAAACTTGAAAATGCTTATTTCGTGATTTCTAGTCGATTTTAGACACTTTTAGGTAGTTTTCATTTTTGCAAAACCACTGATCGTTTTGAAGTCTAGATGGTTAATATAAGCTAGATGGGTGTTGAAAACATTATATTTATCAAAGCGTTCATCGAAGTCACAACCGTTTTCAGAATACACAAACTCACAAAATTTGGCAAATAACCATGAAAAAAAAACAAAACTTGAAAATGCTTATTTCGTGATTTCCAGTCGATTTTAGACACTTTTAGGTAGTTTTCATTTTTGCAAAACCACTGATCGTTTTGAAGTCTAGATGGTTAATATAAGCTAGATGGGTGTTGAAAACATTATATTTATCAAAGCGTTAATCGAAGTCACAACCGTTTTCAGAATACACAAACTCACAAAATTTGGCAAATAACCATGAAAAAACAACAAAACTTGAAAATGCTTATTTGGTGATTTCCAGTCGATTTTAGACACTTTTAGGTAGTTTTCGTTTTTGCAAAACCACTGATCGTTTTGAAGTCTAGATGGTCAATATTAGCTAGATGGGTGTTGAAAACATTATATTTATCAAAGCGTTCATCGAAGTTACAACCGTTTTCAGAATACACAAACTCACAAAATTTGGCAAATAACCATGAAAAAACAACAAAACTTGAAAATGCTTATTTCGTGATTTCTAGTCGATTTTAGACACTTTTAGGTAGTTTTCATTTTTGCAAAACCACTTCGTTTTGAAGTCTAGATGGTTAATATAAGCTAGATGGGTGTTGAAAACATTATATTTATCAAAGCGTTCATCGAAGTCACAACCGTTTTCAGAATACACAAACTCACAAAATTTGGCAAATAACCATGAAAAAACAACAAAACTTGAAAATGCTTATTTCGTGATTTCCAGTCGATTTTAGACACTTTTAGGTTGGTTAATATAAGCTAGATGGGTGTTGAAAACATTATATTTATCAAAGCGTTAATCGAAGTCACAACCGTTTTCAGAATACAGAAACTCACAAAATTTGGCAAATAACCATGAAAAAACAACAAAACTTGAAAATGCTTATTTGGTGATTTCCAGTCGATTTTAGACACTTTTAGGTAGTTTTCGTTTTTGCAAAACCATTGATCGTTTTGAAGTCTAGATGGTCAATATTAGCTAGATGGGTGTTGAAAACATTATATTTATCAAAGCGTTCATCGAAGTTACAACCGTTTTCAGAATACACAAACTCACAAAATTTGGCAAATAACCATGAAAAAACAACAAAACTTGAAAATGCTTATTTCGTGATTTCTAGTCGATTTTAGACACTTTTAGGTAGTTTTCATTTTTGCAAAACCACTGATCGTTTTGAAGTCTAGATGGTTAATATAAGCTAGATGGGTGTTGAAAACATTATATTTATCAAAGCGTTCATCGAAGTCACAACCGTTTTCAGAATACACAAACTCACAAAATTTGGCAAATAACCATGAAAAAAAAACAAAACTTGAAAATGCTTATTTCGTGATTTCCAGTCGATTTTAGACACTTTTAGGTAGTTTTCATTTTTGCAAAACCACTGATCGTTTTGAAGTCTAGATGGTTAATATAAGCTAGATGGGTGTTGAAAACATTATATTTATCAAAGCGTTAATCGAAGTCACAACCGTTTTCAGAATACACAAACTCACAAAATTTGGCAAATAACCATGAAAAAACAACAAAACTTGAAAATGCTTATTTGGTGATTTCCAGTCGATTTTAGACACTTTTAGGTAGTTTTCGTTTTTGCAAAACCACTGATCGTTTTGAAGTCTAGATGGTCAATATTAGCTAGATGGGTGTTGAAAACATTATATTTATCAAAGCGTTCATCGAAGTTACAACCGTTTTCAGAATACACAAACTCACAAAATTTGGCAAATAACCATGAAAAAACAACAAAACTTGAAAATGCTTATTTGGTGATTTCCAGTCGATTTTAGACACTTTTAGGTAGTTTTCGTTTTTGCAAAACCACTGATCGTTTTGAAGTCTAGATGGTCAATATTAGCTAGATGGGTGTTGAAAACATTATATTTATCAAAGCGTTCATCGAAGTTACAACCGTTTTCAGAATACACAAACTCACAAAATTTGGCAAATAACCATGAAAAAACAACAAAACTTGAAAATGCTTATTTGGTGATTTCCAGTCGATTTTAGACACTTTTAGGTAGTTTTCGTTTTTGCAAAACCACTGATCGTTTTGAAGTCTAGATGGTCAATATTAGCTAGATGGGTGTTGAAAACATTATATTTATCAAAGCGTTCATCGAAGTTACAACCGTTTTCAGAATACACAAACTCACAAAATTTGGCAAATAACCATGAAAAAACAACAAAACTTGAAAATGCTTATTTGGTGATTTCCAGTCGATTTTAGACACTTTTAGGTAGTTTTCGTTTTTGCAAAACCACTGATCGTTTTGAAGTCTAGATGGTCAATATTAGCTAGATGGGTGTTGAAAACATTATATTTATCAAAGCGTTCATCGAAGTTACAACCGTTTTCAGAATACACAAACTCACAAAATTTGGCAAATAACCATGAAAAAACAACAAAACTTGAAAATGCTTATTTGGTGATTTCCAGTCGATTTTAGACACTTTTAGGTAGTTTTCATTTTTGCAAAACCACTGATCGTTTTGAAGTCTAGATGGTTAATATAAGCTAGATGGGTGTTGAAAACATTATATTTATCAAAGCGTTCATCGAAGTCACAACCGTTTTCAGAATACAGAAACTCACAAAATTTGGCAAATAACCATGAAAGAACAACAAAACTTGAAAATGCTTATTTCGTGATTTCCAGTCGATTTTAGACACTTTTAGGTAGTTTTCATTTTTGCAAAACCACTTCGTTTTGAAGTCTAGATGGTTAATATAAGCTAGATGGGTGTTGAAAACATTATATTTATCAAAGCGTTCATCGAAGTCACAACCGTTTTCAGAATACACAAACTCACAAAATTTGGCAAATAACCATGAAAAAACAACAAAACTTGAAAATGCTTATTTCGTGATTTCCAGTCGATTTTAGACACTTTTAGGTAGTTTTCATTTTTGCAAAACCACTGTTCGTTTTGAAGTCTAGACGGTTAAGATAAGCTAGATGGGTGTTGAAAACATTATATTTATCAAAGCGTTCATCGAAGTTACAACCGTTTTCAGAATACACAAACTCACAAAATTTGGCAAATAACCATGAAAAAACAACAAAACTTGAAAATGCTTATTTCGTGATTTCTAGTCGATTTTAGACACTTTTAGGTAGTTTTCATTTTTGCAAAACCACTTCGTTTTGAAGTCTAGATGGTTAATATAAGCTAGATGGGTGTTGAAAACATTATATTTATCAAAGCGTTCATCGAAGTCACAACCGTTTTCAGAATACACAAACTCACAAAATTTGGCAAATAACCATGAAAAAACAACAAAACTTGAAAATGCTTATTTGGTGATTTCCAGTCGATTTTAGACACTTTTAGGTAGTTTTCATTTTTGCAAAACCACTGATCGTTTTGAAGTCTAGATGGTTAATATAAGCTAGATGGGTGTTGAAAACATTATATTTATCAAAGCGTTCATCGAAGTCACAACCGTTTTCAGAATACAGAAACTCACAAAATTTGGCAAATAACCATGAAAGAACAACAAAACTTGAAAATGCTTATTTCGTGATTTCCAGTCGATTTTAGACACTTTTAGGTAGTTTTCATTTTTGCAAAACCACTTCGTTTTGAAGTCTAGATGGTTAATATAAGCTAGATGGGTGTTGAAAACATTATATTTATCAAAGCGTTCATCGAAGTCACAACCGTTTTCAGAATACACAAACTCACAAAATTTGGCAAATAACCATGAAAAAACAACAAAACTTGAAAATGCTTATTTCGTGATTTCCAGTCGATTTTAGACACTTTTAGGTAGTTTTCATTTTTGCAAAACCACTGTTCGTTTTGAAGTCTAGACGGTTAATATAAGCTAGATGGGTGTTGAAAACATTATATTTATCAAAGCGTTCATCGAAGTTACAACCGTTTTCAGAATACACAAACTCACAAAATTTGGCAAATAACCATGAAAAAACAACAAAACTTGAAAATGCTTATTTCGTGATTTCTAGTCGATTTTAGACACTTTTAGGTAGTTTTCATTTTTGCAAAACCACTTCGTTTTGAAGTCTAGATGGTTAATATAAGCTAGATGGGTGTTGAAAACATTATATTTATCAAAGCGTTCATCGAAGTCACAACCGTTTTCAGAATACACAAACTCACAAAATTTGGCAAATAACCATGAAAAAACAACAAAACTTGAAAATGCTTATTTCGTGATTTCCAGTCGATTTTAGACACTTTTAGGTTGGTTAATATAAGCTAGATGGGTGTTGAAAACATTATATTTATCAAAGCGTTCATCGAAGTCACAACCGTTTTCAGAATACACAAACTCACAAAATTTGGCAAATAACCATGAAAAAAAAACAAAACTTGAAAATGCTTATTTCGTGATTTCCAGTCGATTTTAGACACTTTTAGGTAGTTTTCATTTTTGCAAAACCACTGATCGTTTTGAAGTCTAGATGGTTAATATAAGCTAGATGGGTGTTGAAAACATTATATTTATCAAAGCGTTAATCGAAGTCACAACCGTTTTCAGAATACAGAAACTCACAAAATTTGGCAAATAACCATGAAAAAACAACAAAACTTGAAAATGCTTATTTGGTGATTTCCAGTCGATTTTAGACACTTTTAGGTAGTTTTCGTTTTTGCAAAACCATTGATCGTTTTGAAGTCTAGATGGTCAATATTAGCTAGATGGGTGTTGAAAACATTATATTTATCAAAGCGTTCATCGAAGTTACAACCGTTTTCAGAATACACAAACTCACAAAATTTGGCAAATAACCATGAAAAAACAACAAAACTTGAAAATGCTTATTTCGTGATTTCTAGTCGATTTTAGACACTTTTAGGTAGTTTTCATTTTTGCAAAACCACTGATCGTTTTGAAGTCTAGATGGTTAATATAAGCTAGATGGGTGTTGAAAACATTATATTTATCAAAGCGTTCATCGAAGTCACAACCGTTTTCAGAATACACAAACTCACAAAATTTGGCAAATAACCATGAAAAAAAAACAAAACTTGAAAATGCTTATTTCGTGATTTCCAGTCGATTTTAGACACTTTTAGGTAGTTTTCATTTTTGCAAAACCACTGATCGTTTTGAAGTCTAGATGGTTAATATAAGCTAGATGGGTGTTGAAAACATTATATTTATCAAAGCGTTAATCGAAGTCACAACCGTTTTCAGAATACACAAACTCACAAAATTTGGCAAATAACCATGAAAAAACAACAAAACTTGAAAATGCTTATTTGGTGATTTCCAGTCGATTTTAGACACTTTTAGGTAGTTTTCGTTTTTGCAAAACCACTGATCGTTTTGAAGTCTAGATGGTCAATATTAGCTAGATGGGTGTTGAAAACATTATATTTATCAAAGCGTTCATCGAAGTTACAACCGTTTTCAGAATACACAAACTCACAAAATTTGGCAAATAACCATGAAAAAACAACAAAACTTGAAAATGCTTATTTGGTGATTTCCAGTCGATTTTAGACACTTTTAGGTAGTTTTCATTTTTGCAAAACCACTGATCGTTTTGAAGTCTAGATGGTTAATATAAGCTAGATGGGTGTTGAAAACATTATATTTATCAAAGCGTTCATCGAAGTCACAACCGTTTTCAGAATACAGAAACTCACAAAATTTGGCAAATAACCATGAAAGAACAACAAAACTTGAAAATGCTTATTTCGTGATTTCCAGTCGATTTTAGACACTTTTAGGTAGTTTTCATTTTTGCAAAACCACTTCGTTTTGAAGTCTAGATGGTTAATATAAGCTAGATGGGTGTTGAAAACATTATATTTATCAAAGCGTTCATCGAAGTCACAACCGTTTTCAGAATACACAAACTCACAAAATTTGGCAAATAACCATGAAAAAACAACAAAACTTGAAAATGCTTATTTCGTGATTTCCAGTCGATTTTAGACACTTTTAGGTAGTTTTCATTTTTGCAAAACCACTGTTCGTTTTGAAGTCTAGACGGTTAATATAAGCTAGATGGGTGTTGAAAACATTATATTTATCAAAGCGTTCATCGAAGTTACAACCGTTTTCAGAATACACAAACTCACAAAATTTGGCAAATAACCATGAAAAAACAACAAAACTTGAAAATGCTTATTTCGTGATTTCCAGTCGATTTTAGACACTTTTAGGTTGGTTAATATAAGCTAGATGGGTGTTGAAAACATTATATTTATCAAAGCGTTCATCGAAGTCACAACCGTTTTCAGAATACACAAACTCACAAAATTTGGCAAATAACCATGAAAAAAAAACAAAACTTGAAAATGCTTATTTCGTGATTTCCAGTCGATTTTAGACACTTTTAGGTAGTTTTCATTTTTGCAAAACCACTGATCGTTTTGAAGTCTAGATGGTTAATATAAGCTAGATGGGTGTTGAAAACATTATATTTATCAAAGCGTTAATCGAAGTCACAACCGTTTTCAGAATACAGAAACTCACAAAATTTGGCAAATAACCATGAAAAAACAACAAAACTTGAAAATGCTTATTTGGTGATTTCCAGTCGATTTTAGACACTTTTAGGTAGTTTTCGTTTTTGCAAAACCATTGATCGTTTTGAAGTCTAGATGGTCAATATTAGCTAGATGGGTGTTGAAAACATTATATTTATCAAAGCGTTCATCGAAGTTACAACCGTTTTCAGAATACACAAACTCACAAAATTTGGCAAATAACCATGAAAAAACAACAAAACTTGAAAATGCTTATTTCGTGATTTCTAGTCGATTTTAGACACTTTTAGGTAGTTTTCATTTTTGCAAAACCACTGATCGTTTTGAAGTCTAGATGGTTAATATAAGCTAGATGGGTGTTGAAAACATTATATTTATCAAAGCGTTCATCGAAGTCACAACCGTTTTCAGAATACACAAACTCACAAAATTTGGCAAATAACCATGAAAAAAAAACAAAACTTGAAAATGCTTATTTCGTGATTTCCAGTCGATTTTAGACACTTTTAGGTAGTTTTCATTTTTGCAAAACCACTGATCGTTTTGAAGTCTAGATGGTTAATATAAGCTAGATGGGTGTTGAAAACATTATATTTATCAAAGCGTTAATCGAAGTCACAACCGTTTTCAGAATACACAAACTCACAAAATTTGGCAAATAACCATGAAAAAACAACAAAACTTGAAAATGCTTATTTGGTGATTTCCAGTCGATTTTAGACACTTTTAGGTAGTTTTCATTTTTGCAAAACCACTGATCGTTTTGAAGTCTAGATGGTTAATATAAGCTAGATGGGTGTTGAAAACATTATATTTATCAAAGCGTTCATCGAAGTCACAACCGTTTTCAGAATACAGAAACTCACAAAATTTGGCAAATAACCATGAAAGAACAACAAAACTTGAAAATGCTTATTTCGTGATTTCCAGTCGATTTTAGACACTTTTAGGTAGTTTTCATTTTTGCAAAACCACTTCGTTTTGAAGTCTAGATGGTTAATATAAGCTAGATGGGTGTTGAAAACATTATATTTATCAAAGCGTTCATCGAAGTCACAACCGTTTTCAGAATACACAAACTCACAAAATTTGGCAAATAACCATGAAAAAACAACAAAACTTGAAAATGCTTATTTCGTGATTTCCAGTCGATTTTAGACACTTTTAGGTAGTTTTCATTTTTGCAAAACCACTGTTCGTTTTGAAGTCTAGACGGTTAATATAAGCTAGATGGGTGTTGAAAACATTATATTTATCAAAGCGTTCATCGAAGTTACAACCGTTTTCAGAATACACAAACTCACAAAATTTGGCAAATAACCATGAAAAAACAACAAAACTTGAAAATGCTTATTTCGTGATTTCTAGTCGATTTTAGACACTTTTAGGTAGTTTTCATTTTTGCAAAACCACTTCGTTTTGAAGTCTAGATGGTTAATATAAGCTAGATGGGTGTTGAAAACATTATATTTATCAAAGCGTTCATCGAAGTCACAACCGTTTTCAGAATACACAAACTCACAAAATTTGGCAAATAACCATGAAAAAACAACAAAACTTGAAAATGCTTATTTCGTGATTTCCAGTCGATTTTAGACACTTTTAGGTTGGTTAATATAAGCTAGATGGGTGTTGAAAACATTATATTTATCAAAGCGTTCATCGAAGTCACAACCGTTTTCAGAATACACAAACTCACAAAATTTGGCAAATAACCATGAAAAAAAAACAAAACTTGAAAATGCTTATTTCGTGATTTCCAGTCGATTTTAGACACTTTTAGGTAGTTTTCATTTTTGCAAAACCACTGATCGTTTTGAAGTCTAGATGGTTAATATAAGCTAGATGGGTGTTGAAAACATTATATTTATCAAAGCGTTAATCGAAGTCACAACCGTTTTCAGAATACAGAAACTCACAAAATTTGGCAAATAACCATGAAAAAACAACAAAACTTGAAAATGCTTATTTGGTGATTTCCAGTCGATTTTAGACACTTTTAGGTAGTTTTCGTTTTTGCAAAACCATTGATCGTTTTGAAGTCTAGATGGTCAATATTAGCTAGATGGGTGTTGAAAACATTATATTTATCAAAGCGTTCATCGAAGTTACAACCGTTTTCAGAATACACAAACTCACAAAATTTGGCAAATAACCATGAAAAAACAACAAAACTTGAAAATGCTTATTTCGTGATTTCTAGTCGATTTTAGACACTTTTAGGTAGTTTTCATTTTTGCAAAACCACTGATCGTTTTGAAGTCTAGATGGTTAATATAAGCTAGATGGGTGTTGAAAACATTATATTTATCAAAGCGTTCATCGAAGTCACAACCGTTTTCAGAATACACAAACTCACAAAATTTGGCAAATAACCATGAAAAAAAAACAAAACTTGAAAATGCTTATTTCGTGATTTCCAGTCGATTTTAGACACTTTTAGGTAGTTTTCATTTTTGCAAAACCACTGATCGTTTTGAAGTCTAGATGGTTAATATAAGCTAGATGGGTGTTGAAAACATTATATTTATCAAAGCGTTAATCGAAGTCACAACCGTTTTCAGAATACACAAACTCACAAAATTTGGCAAATAACCATGAAAAAACAACAAAACTTGAAAATGCTTATTTGGTGATTTCCAGTCGATTTTAGACACTTTTAGGTAGTTTTCGTTTTTGCAAAACCACTGATCGTTTTGAAGTCTAGATGGTCAATATTAGCTAGATGGGTGTTGAAAACATTATATTTATCAAAGCGTTCATCGAAGTTACAACCGTTTTCAGAATACACAAACTCACAAAATTTGGCAAATAACCATGAAAAAACAACAAAACTTGAAAATGCTTATTTGGTGATTTCCAGTCGATTTTAGACACTTTTAGGTAGTTTTCATTTTTGCAAAACCACTGATCGTTTTGAAGTCTAGATGGTTAATATAAGCTAGATGGGTGTTGAAAACATTATATTTATCAAAGCGTTCATCGAAGTCACAACCGTTTTCAGAATACAGAAACTCACAAAATTTGGCAAATAACCATGAAAGAACAAAACTTGAAAATGCTTATTTCGTGATTTCCAGTCGATTTTAGACACTTTTAGGTAGTTTTCATTTTTGCAAAACCACTTCGTTTTGAAGTCTAGATGGTTAATATAAGCTAGATGGGTGTTGAAAACATTATATTTATCAAAGCGTTCATCGAAGTCACAACCGTTTTCAGAATACACAAACTCACAAAATTTGGCAAATAACCATGAAAAAACAACAAAACTTGAAAATGCTTATTTCGTGATTTCCAGTCGATTTTAGACACTTTTAGGTAGTTTTCATTTTTGCAAAACCACTGTTCGTTTTGAAGTCTAGACGGTTAATATAAGCTAGATGGGTGTTGAAAACATTATATTTATCAAAGCGTTCATCGAAGTTACAACCGTTTTCAGAATACACAAACTCACAAAATTTGGCAAATAACCATGAAAAAACAACAAAACTTGAAAATGCTTATTTCGTGATTTCCAGTCGATTTTAGACACTTTTAGGTTGGTTAATATAAGCTAGATGGGTGTTGAAAACATTATATTTATCAAAGCGTTCATCGAAGTCACAACCGTTTTCAGAATACACAAACTCACAAAATTTGGCAAATAACCATGAAAAAAAAACAAAACTTGAAAATGCTTATTTCGTGATTTCCAGTCGATTTTAGACACTTTTAGGTAGTTTTCATTTTTGCAAAACCACTGATCGTTTTGAAGTCTAGATGGTTAATATAAGCTAGATGGGTGTTGAAAACATTATATTTATCAAAGCGTTAATCGAAGTCACAACCGTTTTCAGAATACAGAAACTCACAAAATTTGGCAAATAACCATGAAAAAACAACAAAACTTGAAAATGCTTATTTGGTGATTTCCAGTCGATTTTAGACACTTTTAGGTAGTTTTCGTTTTTGCAAAACCATTGATCGTTTTGAAGTCTAGATGGTCAATATTAGCTAGATGGGTGTTGAAAACATTATATTTATCAAAGCGTTCATCGAAGTTACAACCGTTTTCAGAATACACAAACTCACAAAATTTGGCAAATAACCATGAAAAAACAACAAAACTTGAAAATGCTTATTTCGTGATTTCTAGTCGATTTTAGACACTTTTAGGTAGTTTTCATTTTTGCAAAACCACTGATCGTTTTGAAGTCTAGATGGTTAATATAAGCTAGATGGGTGTTGAAAACATTATATTTATCAAAGCGTTCATCGAAGTCACAACCGTTTTCAGAATACACAAACTCACAAAATTTGGCAAATAACCATGAAAAAAAAACAAAACTTGAAAATGCTTATTTCGTGATTTCCAGTCGATTTTAGACACTTTTAGGTAGTTTTCATTTTTGCAAAACCACTGATCGTTTTGAAGTCTAGATGGTTAATATAAGCTAGATGGGTGTTGAAAACATTATATTTATCAAAGCGTTAATCGAAGTCACAACCGTTTTCAGAATACACAAACTCACAAAATTTGGCAAATAACCATGAAAAAACAACAAAACTTGAAAATGCTTATTTGGTGATTTCCAGTCGATTTTAGACACTTTTAGGTAGTTTTCGTTTTTGCAAAACCACTGATCGTTTTGAAGTCTAGATGGTCAATATTAGCTAGATGGGTGTTGAAAACATTATATTTATCAAAGCGTTCATCGAAGTTACAACCGTTTTCAGAATACACAAACTCACAAAATTTGGCAAATAACCATGAAAAAACAACAAAACTTGAAAATGCTTATTTCGTGATTTCTAGTCGATTTTAGACACTTTTAGGTAGTTTTCATTTTTGCAAAACCACTGATCGTTTTGAAGTCTAGATGGTTAATATAAGCTAGATGGGTGTTGAAAACATTATATTTATCAAAGCGTTCATCGAAGTCACAACCGTTTTCAGAATACACAAACTCACAAAATTTGGCAAATAACCATGAAAAAAAAACAAAACTTGAAAATGCTTATTTCGTGATTTCCAGTCGATTTTAGACACTTTTAGGTAGTTTTCATTTTTGCAAAACCACTGATCGTTTTGAAGTCTAGATGGTTAATATAAGCTAGATGGGTGTTGAAAACATTATATTTATCAAAGCGTTAATCGAAGTCACAACCGTTTTCAGAATACACAAACTCACAAAATTTGGCAAATAACCATGAAAAAACAACAAAACTTGAAAATGCTTATTTGGTGATTTCCAGTCGATTTTAGACACTTTTAGGTAGTTTTCGTTTTTGCAAAACCACTGATCGTTTTGAAGTCTAGATGGTCAATATTAGCTAGATGGGTGTTGAAAACATTATATTTATCAAAGCGTTCATCGAAGTTACAACCGTTTTCAGAATACACAAACTCACAAAATTTGGCAAATAACCATGAAAAAACAACAAAACTTGAAAATGCTTATTTCGTGATTTCTAGTCGATTTTAGACACTTTTAGGTAGTTTTCATTTTTGCAAAACCACTGATCGTTTTGAAGTCTAGATGGTTAATATAAGCTAGATGGGTGTTGAAAACATTATATTTATCAAAGCGTTCATCGAAGTCACAACCGTTTTCAGAATACAGAAACTCACAAAATTTGGCAAATAACCATGAAAAAACAACAAAACTTGAAAATGCTTATTTCGTGATTTCCAGTCGATTTTAGACACTTTTAGGTAGTTTTCATTTTTGCAAAACCACTGATCGTTTTGAAGTCTAGATGGTTAATATAAGCTAGATGGGTGTTGAAAACATTATATTTATCAAAGCGTTCATCGAAGTCACAACCGTTTTCAGAATACAGAAACTCACAAAATTTGGCAAATAACCATGAAAAAACAACAAAACTTGAAAATGCTTATTTCGTGATTTCCAGTCGATTTTAGACACTTTTAGGTAGTTTTCATTTTTGCAAAACCACTGATCGTTTTGAAGTCTAGATGGTTAATATAAGCTAGATGGGTGTTGAAAACATTATATTTATCAAAGCGTTCATCGAAGTCACAACCGTTTTCAGAATACAGAAACTCACAAAATTTGGCAAATAACCATGAAAAAACAACAAAACTTGAAAATGCTTATTTCGTGATTTCCAGTCGATTTTAGACACTTTTAGGTAGTTTTCATTTTTGCAAAACCACTTCGTTTTGAAGTCTAGATGGTTAATATAAGCTAGATGGGTGTTGAAAACATTATATTTATCAAAGCGTTCATCGAAGTCACAACCGTTTTCAGAATACAGAAACTCACAAAATTTGGCAAATAACCATGAAAAAACAACAAAACTTGAAAATGCTTATTTCGTGATTTCCAGTCGATTTTAGACACTTTTAGGTAGTTTTCATTTTTGCAAAACCACTTCGTTTTGAAGTCTAGATGGTTAATATAAGCTAGATGGGTGTTGAAAACATTATATTTATCAAAGCGTTCATCGAAGTCACAACCGTTTTCAGAATACACAAACTCACAAAATTTGGCAAATAACCATGAAAAAAAAACAAAACTTGAAAATGCTTATTTCGTGATTTCCAGTCGATTTTAGACACTTTTAGGTAGTTTTCATTTTTGCAAAACCACTGATCGTTTTGAAGTCTAGATGGTTAATATAAGCTAGATGGGTGTTGAAAACATTATATTTATCAAAGCGTTCATCGAAGTCACAACCGTTTTCAGAATACAGAAACTCACAAAATTTGGCAAATAACCATGAAAAAACAACAAAACTTGAAAATGCTTATTTGGTGATTTCCAGTCGATTTTAGACACTTTTAGGTAGTTTTCGTTTTTGCAAAACCACTGATCGTTTTGAAGTCTAGATGGTTAATATAAGCTAGATGGGTGTTGAAAACATTATATTTATCAAAGCGTTCATCGAAGTCACAACCGTTTTCAGAATACACAAACTCACAAAATTTGGCAAATAACCATGAAAAAACAACAAAACTTGAAAATGCTTATTTCGTGATTTCCAGTCGATTTTAGACACTTTTAGGTAGTTTTCATTTTTGCAAAACCACTTCGTTTTGAAGTCTAGATGGTTAATATAAGCTAGATGGGTGTTGAAAACATTATATTTATCAAAGCGTTCATCGAAGTCACAACCGTTTTCAGAATACAGAAACTCACAAAATTTGGCAAATAACCATGAAAAAACAACAAAACTTGAAAATGCTTATTTCGTGATTTCCAGTCGATTTTAGACACTTTTAGGTAGTTTTCATTTTTGCAAAACCACTGATCGTTTTGAAGTCTAGATGGTTAATATAAGCTAGATGGGTGTTGAAAACATTATATTTATCAAAGCGTTCATCGAAGTCACAACCGTTTTCAGAATACAGAAACTCACAAAATTTGGCAAATAACCATGAAAAAACAACAAAACTTGAAAATGCTTATTTGGTGATTTCCAGTCGATTTTAGACACTTTTAGGTAGTTTTCGTTTTTGCAAAACCACTGATCGTTTTGAAGTCTAGATGGTCAATATTAGCTAGATGGGTGTTGAAAACATTATATTTATCAAAGCGTTCATCGAAGTTACAACCGTTTTCAGAATACACAAACTCACAAAATTTGGCAAATAACCATGAAAAAACAACAAAACTTGAAAATGCTTATTTCGTGATTTCTAGTCGATTTTAGACACTTTTAGGTAGTTTTCATTTTTGCAAAACCACTGATCGTTTTGAAGTCTAGATGGTTAATATAAGCTAGATGGGTGTTGAAAACATTATATTTATCAAAGCGTTCATCGAAGTCACAACCGTTTTCAGAATACACAAACTCACAAAATTTGGCAAATAACCATGAAAAAAAAACAAAACTTGAAAATGCTTATTTCGTGATTTCCAGTCGATTTTAGACACTTTTAGGTAGTTTTCATTTTTGCAAAACCACTGATCGTTTTGAAGTCTAGATGGTTAATATAAGCTAGATGGGTGTTGAAAACATTATATTTATCAAAGCGTTAATCGAAGTCACAACCGTTTTCAGAATACACAAACTCACAAAATTTGGCAAATAACCATGAAAAACAACAAAACTTGAAAATGCTTATTTGGTGATTTCCAGTCGATTTTAGACACTTTTAGGTAGTTTTCGTTTTTGCAAAACCACTGATCGTTTTGAAGTCTAGATGGTCAATATTAGCTAGATGGGTGTTGAAAACATTATATTTATCAAAGCGTTCATCGAAGTTACAACCGTTTTCAGAATACACAAACTCACAAAATTTGGCAAATAACCATGAAAAAACAACAAAACTTGAAAATGCTTATTTCGTGATTTCTAGTCGATTTTAGACACTTTTAGGTAGTTTTCATTTTTGCAAAACCACTGATCGTTTTGAAGTCTAGATGGTTAATATAAGCTAGATGGGTGTTGAAAACATTATATTTATCAAAGCGTTCATCGAAGTCACAACCGTTTTCAGAATACACAAACTCACAAAATTTGGCAAATAACCATGAAAAAACAACAAAACTTGAAAATGCTTATTTCGTGATTTCCAGTCGATTTTAGACACTTTTAGGTAGTTTTCATTTTTGCAAAACCACTGATCGTTTTGAAGTCTAGATGGTTAATATAAGCTAGATGGGTGTTGAAAACATTATATTTATCAAAGCGTTCATCGAAGTCACAACCGTTTTCAGAATACAGAAACTCACAAAATTTGGCAAATAACCATGAAAAAACAACAAAACTTGAAAATGCTTATTTCGTGATTTCCAGTCGATTTTAGACACTTTTAGGTAGTTTTCATTTATGCAAAACCACTGATCGTTTTGAAGTCTAGATGGTTAATATAAGCTAGATGGGTGTTGAAAACATTATATTTATCAAAGCGTTCAACGAAGTCACAACCGTTTTCAGAATACAGAAACTCACAAAATTTGGCAAATAACCATGAAAAAACAACAAAACTTGAAAATGCTTATTTGGTGATTTCCAGTCGATTTTAGACACTTTTAGGTAGTTTTCGTTTTTGCAAAACCACTGATCGTTTTGAAGTCTAGATGGTTAATATAAGCTAGATGGGTGTTGAAAACATTATATTTATCAAAGCGTTCATCGAAGTCACAACCGTTTTCAGAATACACAAACTCACAAAATTTGGCAAATAACCATGAAAAAACAACAAAACTTGAAAATGCTTATTTCGTGATTTCCAGTCGATTTTAGACACTTTTAGGTAGTTTTCATTTTTGCAAAACCACTGATCGTTTTGAAGTCTAGATGGTTAATATAAGCTAGATGGGTGTTGAAAACATTATATTTATCAAAGCGTTCATCGAAGTCACAACCGTTTTCAGAATACACAAACTCACAAAATTTGGCAAATAACCATGAAAAAACAACAAAACTTGAAAATGCTTATTTCGTGATTTCCAGTCGATTTTAGACACTTTTAGGTAGTTTTCATTTTTGCAAAACCACTGATCGTTTTGAAGTCTAGATGGTTAATATAAGCTAGATGGGTGTTGAAAACATTATATTTATCAAAGCGTTCATCGAAGTCACAACCGTTTTCAGAATACACAAACTCACAAAATTTGGCAAATAACCATGAAAAAAAAACAAAACTTGAAAATGCTTATTTCGTGATTTCCAGTCGATTTTAGACACTTTTAGGTAGTTTTCATTTTTGCAAAACCACTGATCGTTTTGAAGTCTAGATGGTTAATATAAGCTAGATGGGTGTTGAAAACATTATATTTATCAAAGCGTTCATCGAAGTCACAACCGTTTTCAGAATACAGAAACTCACAAAATTTGGCAAATAACCATGAAAAAACAACAAAACTTGAAAATGCTTATTTCGTGATTTCCAGTCGATTTTAGACACTTTTAGGTAGTTTTCATTTTTGCAAAACCACTTCGTTTTGAAGTCTAGATGGTTAATATAAGCTAGATGGGTGTTGAAAACATTATATTTATCAAAGCGTTCATCGAAGTCACAACCGTTTTCAGAATACACAAACTCACAAAATTTGGCAAATAACCATGAAAAAACAACAAAACTTGAAAATGCTTATTTCGTGATTTCCAGTCGATTTTAGACACTTTTAGGTAGTTTTCATTTTTGCAAAACCACTGATCGTTTTGAAGTCTAGATGGTTAATATAAGCTAGATGGGTGTTGAAAACATTATATTTATCAAAGCGTTCATCGAAGTCACAACCGTTTTCAGAATACACAAACTCACAAAATTTGGCAAATAACCATGAAAAAAAAACAAAACTTGAAAATGCTTATTTCGTGATTTCCAGTCGATTTTAGACACTTTTAGGTAGTTTTCATTTTTGCAAAACCACTGATCGTTTTGAAGTCTAGATGGTTAATATAAGCTAGATGGGTGTTGAAAACATTATATTTATCAAAGCGTTCATCGAAGTCACAACCGTTTTCAGAATACAGAAACTCACAAAATTTGGCAAATAACCATGAAAAAACAACAAAACTTGAAAATGCTTATTTCGTGATTTCCAGTCGATTTTAGACACTTTTAGGTAGTTTTCATTTTTGCAAAACCACTTCGTTTTGAAGTCTAGATGGTTAATATAAGCTAGATGGGTGTTGAAAACATTATATTTATCAAAGCGTTCATCGAAGTCACAACCGTTTTCAGAATACACAAACTCACAAAATTTGGCAAATAACCATGAAAAAACAACAAAACTTGAAAATGCTTATTTGGTGATTTCCAGTCGAATTTTAGACACTTTTAGGTAGTTTTCATTTTTGCAAAACCACTTCGTTTTGAAGTCTAGATGGTTAATATAAGCTAGATGGGTGTTGAAAACATTATATTTATCAAAGCGTTCATCGAAGTCACAACCGTTTTCAGAATACACAAACTCACAAAATTTGGCAAATAACCATGAAAAAACAACAAAACTTGAAAATGCTTATTTCGTGATTTCCAGTCGATTTTAGACACTTTTAGGTAGTTTTCATTTTTGCAAAACCACTGATCGTTTTGAAGTCTAGATGGTTAATATAAGCTAGATGGGTGTTGAAAACATTATATTTATCAAAGCGTTCATCGAAGTCACAACCGTTTTCAGAATACAGAAACTCACAAAATTTGGCAAATAACCATGAAAAAACAACAAAACTTGAAAATGCTTATTTCGTGATTTCCAGTCGATTTTAGACACTTTTAGGTAGTTTTCATTTTTGCAAAACCACTGATCGTTTTGAAGTCTAGATGGTTAATATAAGCTAGATGGGTGTTGAAAACATTATATTTATCAAAGCGTTCATCGAAGTCACAACCGTTTTCAGAATACAGAAACTCACAAAATTTGGCAAATAACCATGAAAAAACAACAAAACTTGAAAATGCTTATTTCGTGATTTCCAGTCGATTTTAGACACTTTTAGGTAGTTTTCATTTTTGCAAAACCACTGATCGTTTTGAAGTCTAGATGGTTAATATAAGCTAGATGGGTGTTGAAAACATTATATTTATCAAAGCGTTCATCGAAGTCACAACCGTTTTCAGAATACACAAACTCACAAAATTTGGCAAATAACCATGAAAAAAAAACAAAACTTGAAAATGCTTATTTCGTGATTTCCAGTCGATTTTAGACACTTTTAGGTAGTTTTCATTTTTGCAAAACCACTGATCGTTTTGAAGTCTAGATGGTTAATATAAGCTAGATGGGTGTTGAAAACATTATATTTATCAAAGCGTTCATCGAAGTCACAACCGTTTTCAGAATACAGAAACTCACAAAATTTGGCAAATAACCATGAAAAAACAACAAAACTTGAAAATGCTTATTTCGTGATTTCCAGTCGATTTTAGACACTTTTAGGTAGTTTTCATTTTTGCAAAACCACTTCGTTTTGAAGTCTAGATGGTTAATATAAGCTAGATGGGTGTTGAAAACATTATATTTATCAAAGCGTTCATCGAAGTCACAACCGTTTTCAGAATACACAAACTCACAAAATTTGGCAAATAACCATGAAAAAACAACAAAACTTGAAAATGCTTATTTCGTGATTTCCAGTCGATTTTAGACACTTTTAGGTAGTTTTCATTTTTGCAAAACCACTGATCGTTTTGAAGTCTAGATGGTTAATATAAGCTAGATGGGTGTTGAAAACATTATATTTATCAAAGCGTTCATCGAAGTCACAACCGTTTTCAGAATACACAAACTCACAAAATTTGGCAAATAACCATGAAAAAAAAACAAAACTTGAAAATGCTTATTTCGTGATTTCCAGTCGATTTTAGACACTTTTAGGTAGTTTTCATTTTTGCAAAACCACTGATCGTTTTGAAGTCTAGATGGTTAATATAAGCTAGATGGGTGTTGAAAACATTATATTTATCAAAGCGTTCATCGAAGTCACAACCGTTTTCAGAATACAGAAACTCACAAAATTTGGCAAATAACCATGAAAAAACAACAAAACTTGAAAATGCTTATTTGGTGATTTCCAGTCGATTTTAGACACTTTTAGGTAGTTTTCGTTTTTGCAAAACCACTAATCGTTTTGAAGTCTAGATGGTTAATATAAGCTAGATGGGTGTTGAAAACATTATATTTATCAAAGCGTTCATCGAAGTCACAACCGTTTTCAGAATACAGAAACTCACAAAATTTGGCAAATAACCATGAAAAAACAACAAAACTTGAAAATGCTTATTTCGTGATTTCCAGTCGATTTTAGACACTTTTAGGTAGTTTTCATTTTTGCAAAACCACTTCGTTTTGAAGTCTAGATGGTTAATATAAGCTAGATGGGTGTTGAAAACATTATATTTATCAAAGCGTTCATCGAAGTCACAACCGTTTTCAGAATACACAAACTCACAAAATTTGGCAAATAACCATGAAAAAACAACAAAACTTGAAAATGCTTATTTCGTGATTTCCAGTCGATTTTAGACACTTTTAGGTAGTTTTCATTTTTGCAAAACCACTGATCGTTTTGAAGTCTAGATGGTTAATATAAGCTAGATGGGTGTTGAAAACATTATATTTATCAAAGCGTTCATCGAAGTCACAACCGTTTTCAGAATACAGAAACTCACAAAATTTGGCAAATAACCATGAAAAAACAACAAAACTTGAAAATGCTTATTTGGTGATTTCCAGTCGATTTTAGACACTTTTAGGTAGTTTTCGTTTTTGCAAAACCACTAATCGTTTTGAAGTCTAGATGGTTAATATAAGCTAGATGGGTGTTGAAAACATTATATTTATCAAAGCGTTCATCGAAGTCACAACCGTTTTCAGAATACAGAAACTCACAAAATTTGGCAAATAACCATGAAAAAACAACAAAACTTGAAAATGCTTATTTCGTGATTTCCAGTCGATTTTAGACACTTTTAGGTAGTTTTCATTTTTGCAAAACCACTGATCGTTTTGAAGTCTAGATGGTTAATATAAGCTAGATGGGTGTTGAAAACATTATATTTATCAAAGCGTTCATCGAAGTCACAACCGTTTTCAGAATACAGAAACTCACAAAATTTGGCAAATAACCATGAAAAAACAACAAAACTTGAAAATGCTTATTTCGTGATTTCCAGTCGATTTTAGACACTTTTAGGTAGTTTTCATTTTTGCAAAACCACTTCGTTTTGAAGTCTAGATGGTTAATATAAGCTAGATGGGTGTTGAAAACATTATATTTATCAAAGCGTTCATCGAAGTCACAACCGTTTTCAGAATACACAAACTCACAAAATTTGGCAAATAACCATGAAAAAACAACAAAACTTGAAAATGCTTATTTCGTGATTTCCAGTCGATTTTAGACACTTTTAGGTAGTTTTCATTTTTGCAAAACCACTGATCGTTTTGAAGTCTAGATGGTTAATATAAGCTAGATGGGTGTTGAAAACATTATATTTATCAAAGCGTTCATCGAAGTCACAACCGTTTTCAGAATACACAAACTCACAAAATTTGGCAAATAACCATGAAAAAAAAACAAAACTTGAAAATGCTTATTTCGTGATTTCCAGTCGATTTTAGACACTTTTAGGTAGTTTTCATTTTTGCAAAACCACTGATCGTTTTGAAGTCTAGATGGTTAATATAAGCTAGATGGGTGTTGAAAACATTATATTTATCAAAGCGTTCATCGAAGTCACAACCGTTTTCAGAATACAGAAACTCACAAAATTTGGCAAATATCCATGAAAAAACAACAAAACTTGAAAATGCTTATTTCGTGATTTCCAGTCGATTTTAGACACTTTTAGGTAGTTTTCGTTTTTGCAAAACCACTGATCGTTTTGAAGTCTAGATGGTTAATATAAGCTAGATGGGTGTTGAAAACATTATATTTATCAAAGCGTTCATCGAAGTCACAACCGTTTTCAGAATACACAAACTCACAAAATTTGGCAAATAACCATGAAAAAACAACAAAACTTGAAAATGCTTATTTCGTGATTTCCAGTCGATTTTAGACACTTTTAGGTAGTTTTCATTTTTGCAAAACCACTGATCGTTTTGAAGTCTAGATGGTTAATATAAGCTAGATGGGTGTTGAAAACATTATATTTATCAAAGCGTTCATCGAAGTCACAACCGTTTTCAGAATACACAAACTCACAAAATTTGGCAAATAACCATATAAAAAAAACAAAACTTGAAAATGCTTATTTCGTGATTTCCAGTCGATTTTAGACACTTTTAGGTAGTTTTCATTTTTGCAAAACCACTGATCGTTTTGAAGTCTAGATGGTTAATATAAGCTAGATGGGTGTTGAAAACATTATATTTATCAAAGCGTTCATCGAAGTCACAACCGTTTTCAGAATACACAAACTCACAAAATTTGGCAAATAACCATGAAAAAACAACAAAACTTGAAAATGCTTATTTCGTGATTTCCAGTCGATTTTAGACACTTTTAGGTA
>NW_028315448.1:0-47065 GCF_046866305.1 Octopus bimaculoides
GAACGAATGAACGAACGATCGTACGTATTACGTAGGCAGGGAATAAGGAAAGAACGTATGTACGTACAAACGAACGAATGAACGAACGAAAGAACGAACGAGCAAACGTACGTACGAACGAATGAATGATAGAACGTACGTACGAACGAATGATAGAACGTACGTACGTACGAACAAAAGAACGCACGAACGTATGAACGAACGAACGATTGAACGAACGTACGTATGTACGTACGAACGAACGAATGTACGTACGAACGAGTGAACCTACGTACGAACGAGTGAACGTACGTACGTACGAACGAGTGAACGTACGAACGAACAAACGTACGTACGAATGAATAAACAAACGAACGAACAAACGATTGTTCGCTCGTTCATACGTGCGTACAAACGTACGTACGAACGAAAGAACGAACGAATGAATGATAGAACGTACGTACGTACGAACAAACGAACAAAAGAACGAACGAACGTATGTACGAACGAACGATTGAACAAACGTACGCATGTACGTACGAACGAGTGAACGTACGTACGTACGAACGAGTGAACGTACGAACGAGTGAAAGTACGAACGAACGAACAAACGTACGTACGTACGACCAAACGAAAGTACGCACGTACGAAGCAATGAACGAACGAATGTACGTACGTATGAACGAGCGAACAATCGTACGAACGAACGAACGTAGGAACGAAATAACGAACGATCGATCGAACGGACGTAGGTACGAACGAACGAACGAAAGTACGTACGTACGTACAACCGAACGAGCGAGCGAATGAACGAACGTACGTAGGCAGGGAATGAGGAAAGAACGTATGTACGTACGAACGAACGAACGAACAAAGGCATGAACGAAAGTCCGATCGAACGAACGATCAAACGTACGTACGTACATACGTAAGAACGAGTGAACGTACGTACGTACGAACGAACAAACGATCAAAGGAATACACGTACGTACGTACGAAGCAAGGTTCGAACGAACGTACGTACGAACTAGCTAAAGTACTACGAACGAACGAACAAGCCAACGAAAGAACAAACGAAGAAACGTACGTACGAACGAAATAACGAAAGATCTAACGAACGAACGATCGAATGAACGAACGAGTGAACGAACGAACGTAGGCATGTACGTACGAACGAATGAATGATAGAACGTACGAACAAACGATCAAAGGAATAAACGTACGTACGTACGAAGCAAGGCTCGAACGAACGTACGTACGTACGAACTAGCTTAAGTACTACGAACGAACGAACAAGCCAACGAAAGAAGAAACGAACAAACGTACGGACGAAAGAATGAACGAAAGATCTAACGAACGAACGAACGAATGAACGAACAAAAGAACGAATGAACGAACGAACGTACGTTCGAACGAAGGTACGTACGAACGAACGTAGGTACGAACGAACGAATGAACGAACAAACGTACGAACGAACGAACGAGCAAACGTACGTACGAACGAGTGAACGACCGAACTCACGAACGAACGAAAGATCGAACGAACAAGCGAATGAACGTACGTGCGACCGAACGAACGTACGAACGAACGAACAAATGTACGAAAGAACGAACGGTGGAACGAACGTTCGTCCGTACGTACGTAAGAAAGAACGAACGAACAAACGAACGTACGTAAGAAAGAACGATCGAAAAAACGGACGTATGTACGTATGTACAAACGAACGAACGAACGTACGTACGAACGAACGTACGTACGAACGAACAAACGAACGTAAGTACGAATGAACGAAAAAATGAACGAACGATCGTACGTATTACGTAGGCAGGAAAGAACGTATTACGTACAAACGAACGAACGAAGGAATGATCGAACGAAAGAACGAACGAGCAAACTTACGTACGAACGAGTAAACGTACGTACGAACGAACGAATGAACGAAAGATCGAACGAACGTACGACCGAAGAAAAGAACGAACGAACGTACGTACGAACAAAAGAACGAACGAATGATTGAACGAACGTACGCATGTATGTACGAACGAATGTACGTACGAACGAGTGAACGTACGTACGTACGAACGAAGGACCGATCTAACGAACGAACAAACGTACGTACGTACGACCAAACAAATGTACGTACGTACGAAGCAATGAACGAACGAACGTACGTACGTATGAAACGGGCGAACAATCGTACGAACGAACGAACAAACGAACGTACGAACGAAATAACGAAGGAACGAACGATCGATCGAACGGACGTAGGTACGAACGAACGAACGAACGCACGTAGCTACGAACGAATGAACGCACGAAAGTACGTACGTACGTACGACAGAACGAGCGAATGACCGAACGTACGTACGTAGGCAGGGAATGAGGAAAGAACGTATGTACGTACGAACAAACGAACGAACAAAGGCATGAATGAACGAACGAAAGTCCGAACGAACGAACGATCAAACGTACGTACGTACGAACGAACAAACGATCAAAGGAATAAACGTACGTACGTACGAAGCAAGGTTCGAACGAACGTAAGTACGAACTAGCTTAAGTACTACGAACGAACGAACAACCCAACGAAAGAAGAAACGAACAATCGTACGTACGAACGAAATAACGAACGAATGAACGAAAAATCTAACGAACGAACGAACGAATGAACGAGCGAACGAACGAACATACGTACGTAAGAACGAACGAACGAAGAAAAGAACGAATGAACGAACGAATGTACGTACGAACGAACGAACGTACTCATGTACGTAAGAACGAACGTACGTACGAACGAACAAAGGAACGAACGTACGTACAACCGAACGTACGTACGTATTACGTAGGCAGGGAATAAGGAAATAACGTATGTCGTTACAAACTAATGAAGGTATGAACGAACGAACGAACGAACGAACAAGCGAATGAACGTACGTGCGACCGAACGAACGTACGAAGCAACGAACGAACGAACAAATGTACGAAAGAACGAACGGTGGAACGAACGTACGTAAGAAAGAACGATCGAAAAAACGGACGTATGTACGTAAGTACGTATGTACAAACGAACGAACGAACGTACGAACGAACGTACGTACGAACGAACAAACGAACGTACGTAAGTACGAGTGAACGAACAAATGAACAAACGATCGTACGTATTACGTAGGCAGGGAATAAGGAAAGAACACATTACGTACAAACGAACGAACGAAGGAATGATCGAACGAAAGAACGAACGAGCAAACGTACGTACGAACGAACGAACAAGCCAACGAAAGAAGAAACGAACAATCGTACGTACGAACGAAATAACGAACGAATGAACGAAAAATCTAACGAACGAACGAACGATCGAACGAACATACGTACGTAAGAACGAACGAACGAACGAACGAAGAAAAGAACGAATGAACGAACGAACGTACGTACGAACGAACGAACGATTGGACGAACGAACGTACTCATGTACGTAAGAACGAACGTACGTACGAACGAACAAAGGAACGTACGTACGTACGACCGAACGTACGTAAATATTACGTAGGCAGGGAATAAGGAAAGAACGTATGTCGTTATAAACTAACGAAGGTATGAACGAACGAACGATTGAACGAGCGAACGAACGAACGTACGTACGAAGCAACGAACAAACGAACGAACGTAGGCATGTACGTAAGAACGAACGTACGTACAAACGATCGTACGTACCTAAGTATGTACGAACGAACGATCGAACGAACAAATGGACAAAAGAACAAAGGTACGTAGGAACGAACGTTCGTCCGTACGTACGTAGGAAAGAACGAACGAACAAACGAACGTACGTACGTCAGAAAGAACGATCGAACGAACGAACGTACGTATGAACGCACGAACGAAAGAACAAACGAACGAACGAACGTACGAAGGAATGAACGAACGTTCGTATGTATTACGTAGGAAGGGAATAAGGAAAGAACGTATTTACGTACGAACGAAAGAACGAAGGCATGAACGAACGAGCAAACGTACGTACGAACGAGTGAACGACCGAACTAACGAACGAAAGAACGAACGAACGAACGATCAAACGTAAGTACGTACGAACGAACGAACGATCAAACGTAAGTACGTACGAACGAACAAACGATCAAAGGAATAAACGTACGTACGTACGAAGCAAGGTTTGAACGAGCGTACGTACGAACTAGCTTAAGTACTACGAACGAACGAACAACCCAACGAAAGAAGAAACGAACAATCGTACGTACGAACGAAATAACGAACGAATGAACGAAAAATCTAACGAACGAACGAACGATCGAACGAACGAACGATCGAACGAACGAAGAAAAGAACGAATGAACGAACGAACGTACGTACGAACGAACGAACGATTGGACGAACGAACGTACTCATGTACGTAAGAACGAACGTACGTACGAACGAACAAAGGAACGTACGTACGTATTACGTAGGCAGGGAATAAGGAAAGAACGTATGTCGTTACAAACTAAGGAAGGTATGAACGAACGAACGATTGAACGAGCGAACGAACGAACGTAGGTACGAAGCAACGAACAAACGAACGAACGTAGGCATGTACGTAAGAACGAACGTACGTACGAACGAACTAACGAACAAGCGAATGAACGTACGTACGTACGACCGAACGAACGTACGTATGAACGAACGAACAATCGTACGAACGAACGAATGAACGTAAAAACGATCAAACGTACGTACGAACGAATGAACGAACGAAATAACGAAGGAATGAACGCATGAGCAAACGAAATATCGAACGAACGATCGAACGGACGTAGTTACGAACGAACGTTTATACGAACGAACGAATGATTGAATGAAAGAACGTAGGGATGTACGTAAGAACGAACGTACGCATGTAAAAACGACCGAACGAACGAATGTATGTACGAACGAACGAACGAACATATGTACGAAAGAACGAACGTACGTACGAACGAAGGAACGAACGTTCGTCCGTACGTAGGAAAGAACGAACAAACAAACGAACGTACGTACGTAAGAAAGAACGAACGAACGTAATAACGAAGGAACGAACGATCGATGGAACGGACATAGGTACGAACGAATGAACGAACGTACGTAGCTACGAACGAACGAACGTTCATACGAATGAACGAACGATTGAACGCACGAACGATCGAACGAAAGGACGTACGTACGACCGAACGAGCGAATGAACGAACGTACGTACGTAGGCAGGGAATGAGGAAAGAATGTATGTGAACGAACGAACGTGGGCATGTACGTAAGAACGAACGTACGTAAGTATGTACGAACGAACGATCGAACGAACAAATGGACGAAAGAACAAAGGTACGTACGAACGAAGGAACGAACGTTCGTCCGTACGTACGTACGTAGGAAAGAACGAACGAACAAACGAACGTACGTACGTAAGAAAGAACGAACGAACGAACAAATGTACGAAAGAACGAACGAACAAACGAACGTACGTACTAAGAAAGATCGATCGAACAAACGGACGCATGTACGTAAGTACGTACGAACGAATGAATGAATGAACGAACGAACAATCGTACGAACGAACAAACGAACGTACGAACGAAATAACGAAGGAACGAACGATCGATCGAACGGACGTAGGTACGAACGAACGAACGTTCATACGAACGAACGTACGTAGCTACGAACTAACGAACGATCATACGAATGAACGAACGATTGAACGCACGAACGAACGATCGAACGAAAGTACGTACGTACGACCGAACGAGCGAATGAACGAACGTACGTACGTAGGCAGGGAATGAGGAAAGAACGTATGTACGTACGAACGAACGAACGAACGATCAAACGTACGTACGTACGAACGAACAAACGATCAAAGGAATACACGTACGTACGTACGAAGCAAGGTTTGAACGAACGTACGTACGAACTAGCTTAAGAACTACGAACGAACGAACGAACAAAAGAACGAATGAACGTACGAACGAACGAAGGTACGAACGAGTGAACGAACGAACGTAGGCATGTACGTAAGTACGAACGTACTTACGAACGAACGTATGTGCGAACGAACGATCGAACGAACAAATGGACGAAAGAACAAAGGTACGTACGTACGTAGAAAAGAACGAACGAACAAACGAACGTACGTACGTAAGAAAGAACGAACGAACGTACGTACGTCCGAACGAACGTACGAACGAAAAAACAAACGAACGAACGAACGTTCGTACGTATTACGTAGGCAGGGAATAAGGAAAGAACGTATGTACGCACGAACGAACGAACGAACGAACGAGCAAACGTACGTACGAACGAGGAAACATACGTACGAACGAGTGAACGACCGAACTAACGAAGGAAAGAACGAACGAACGAAAGATCGAACGAACGAACGGTGGAACGAACGTTCGTCCGTACGTACGTAGGAAAGAACGAACGTACGTACGTAAGAAAGAACGATCGAACAAACGGACGTATGTACGAAAGAACGTACGAACGAACGAACGAATGAATGATAGAACGTACGTACGTACGAACAAACGAACAAAAGAACGAACGAACGTATGTACGAACGAACGATTGAAAAAACGTACGCATGTACGTACGAATGAATGAATGTACGTACGAACGAACAAACGTACGTACGTACGACCAAACGAAAGTACGTACGTACGAAGCAATGAACGAACGAATGTACGTACGTATGAACGAGCGAACAATCGTACGAACGAACGAACGTACGAACGAAATAACGAACGATCGATCGAACGAACGTAGGTACGAACGAACGAACGTACGTAGCGACGAACGAACAATTGAACGTACGAACGAACGATCGAACGAAAGTACGTACGTACGTACGACCGAACGAGCGAATGAACGAACGTACGTACGTAGACAGGAAATGAGGAAAGAACGTATGTACGTACGAACGAACGAACGAACAAAGGCATGAACGAAAGTCCGAACGAACGAACGAACAAGCCAACGAAAGAAGAAACGAAGAAACGTACGTACGAACGAAATAAGGAACGAATGAACGAAAGATCTAACGAACGAACGAACGAATGGACGAAAGAACGAATGAACGAACGAATGTACGAACGAACGAACGTACGTACGAACGAACGTAGGTACGAAAGAACGAGTGAACGAACGAACGTAGGCATGTACGTACGAACGA
Source organism: Octopus bimaculoides (assembly GCF_046866305.1). NCBI lineage: Eukaryota > Metazoa > Mollusca > Cephalopoda > Octopoda > Octopodidae > Octopus > Octopus bimaculoides. The sequence continues at coordinate 7,170 of NW_028315448.1, forward strand.
ATGAATGATAGATCGTGCGAATAAACGATCAAAGGAATAAACGTACGTACGTACGAAGCAAGGCTCGAACGAACGTACGTACGAACTAGCTTAAGTACTACGAACGAACGAACAAGCCAACGAAAGAAGAAACGAACAAACGTACGTACGAACGAATGAACGAACGCACGTAGCTACGAACGAATGAACGATTGAACGCACGAACGAACGAAAGTACTACGTACGTACGACAGAACGAGCGAATGACCGAACGTACGTACGTAGGCAGGGAATGAGGAAAGAACGTATGTACGTACGAACAAACAAACGAACAAAGGCATGAACGATCAAACGTACGTACGTACGAACGAACAAACGATCAAAGGAATAAACGTACGTACGTACGAAGCAAGGTTCGAACGAACGTACGTACGAACTAGCTTAAGTACTACAACCGAACGAACAACCTAACGAAAGAAGAAACGAACAATCGTACGTACGAACGAAATAACGAACGAATGAACGAAAAATCTAACGAACGTACGTACGAACGAACGATTGGACGAACGAACGTACTCATGTACGTAAGAACGAACGTACGTACGAACGAACAAAGGAACGTACGTACGTACGACCGAACGTACGTACGTATTACGTAGGCAGGGAATAAGGAAAGAACGTATGTCGTTACAAACTAACGAAGGTATGAACGAACGAACGATTGAACGAGCGAACGAACGAACGTACGTACGAAGCAACGAACAAACGAACGAACGTAGGCATGTACGTAAGAACGAACGTACGTACAAACGATCGTACGTACGAACGAACGTACGTAAGTATGTACGAACGAACGATCTAACGAACAAATGGACGAAAGAACAAAGGTACGTACGAACGAAGGAACGAACGTTCGTCCGTACGTACGTAGGAAAGAACGAACGAACAAACGAACGTACGTACGTAAGAAAGAACGATCGAACGAAGGAACGTATGTACTTACGTACATACGAACGAACGAATTAACGAACGAACGAACGCACGTATGAACGCACGAACGAACGTACGTACGAACGAAAAAACAAACGAACGAACGAAGGAATGAACGAACGTTCGTACGTATTACGTAGGAAGGGAATAAGGAAAGAACGTATTTACGTACGAACGAAAGAACGAAGGCATGAACGAACAAGCAAACGTACGTACGAACGAATGAACGAACGAAATAACGAAGGAATGAACGCATGAGCAAACGAAATATCGAACGAACGATCGAACGGACGTAGTTACGAACGAACGTTTATACGAACGAACGATCGAAAGAACGTACGTAGGTACGAACGAACGAACGAACGTATAAACGAAAGATTGAACGAAAGTACGTAGGCATGTACGTAAGAACGAACGTACGCATGTAAGTATGTACGAACGAACGAACGAAAGAACATATGTACGAAAGAACGAACGTACGTACGAACGAAGGAACGAACGTTCGTCCGTACGTAGGAAAGAACGAACGAACGTATGTACGTACGAACGAATGAATGAACGAACGAACTATTGAACGAACGAACGTATGTACAAACGGACGAAAGAACGTATGTACGAATTAACAAACAAACGAACGAACAAACGAACGTACGTAAGTATGAGTGAACGAACGAATGAACGAACGATCGTACGTATTACGTAGGCAGGGAATAAGGAAAGAACGTATGTACGTACAAACGAACGAATGAATGAACGAACGAAAGAACGAACGAGCAAACGTACGTACGAACGAGTGAACGTACGTACGTACCAACGAACGACCGAACTAACGAACGAACAAACGAAAAAACGAACGAAATATCGAACGAAGGTACGTACGAACGAACGACCGAACAAAAGAACAAATAAACGAACGAACGTACGTACGAACGAAAGAACGAACGAATGAATGATCGAACGAACGTACGTACGTACAGACGAACGTACGTACGAATGAACGTATGTACGAACGAACGAATGATTGAACGAACGAACGAACGTACGAATGCACGTACGACCGAACGAACGTACGTACGTACGAAGCACCGAACGAAAGAACGAACGAAAGATCGAACAAAAGAACGAACGAACGTATGTACGAACGAACGAACGACCGAACAAAAGAATGAACGAACGAATGAATGATCGAACGAACAAAAGAACAAACGAACGTACGTACAAACGAACGTATGTAGATATGCACGAACGAACGATCAAACGCACGTACGAATGAACGAAATAACGAACGCATGAACGAATGAAATATCGAACGAACGTAGGCATGTACGTAAGAACGAACGTACGTACGTACGTACGTACAAATGACCGAACGAACGTACGTACGAAAGAACGCACGAACGTACGTAAGTATGTACGAACGAACGATCGAACGAAGAAATGGACGAAAGAACGAACGTACGTACGAACGAAGGAACGAACGAACAAATCAACGTACGTACGTACGTAAGAAAGAAAGATCGAACGAACGTATGTACGTACGAACGAATGAATGAACGAACGAACGTACAACCAAACGAACGAACGAACGTACGAGTGAACGAACGAATGAACGAACGTTCGTACGTAGGCAGGGAATAAGGAAAGAACGTATGTACCTACGAATGAACGAAGGAATGAACGAACGAGTGAACGGAAGTACGTACAAAAGAACTAACGAACGAACAAACGAAGGAAAGATCGAACGAACGAACGAAAGAATGAACTATGGAACAAACGTACGTACGAACGAACAAAAGTATGAATGAAAGAACGAATGTACGTACGAACGAACGTACGTAAGAACGAAAGAACGAACGAACAAAAGAACGAACGAACGAAGAAAAGTACGAATGAAAGAACGCACGTACGTACGTAGGAACGAAAGGAGGAACGTACGTACAAACGAAAGTAGGCATGTACGTAAGAACGAACGTACGTACGTAAAAACGACCGAAAGAACGTACGTACGAACGAACGAAGGTACATATGTATGTACGAACGAACGAACGAACAAATGTACGAAAGAACGAACGAAGGAACGAACGTACGTAGGAAAGAACAAACGAACGTACGTACGTAAGAAAGAACGATCGAAAAAACGAACGATCTTATGTATGTATGTACGAACGCACAAACGAACGTACGTACGAACGAACAAACGAACGAACGTAAGTACGAGTGAACGAACGAATGAACGAGCGTACTAATTACGTAGGCAGGGAATAAGGAAAGAACGTATGTACGTACAAACGAACGAACGAAAGGATGAATGAACGAGTGAACGTACGAACGAACGACCGAACTAACGAAGGAACAAACGAATGATTGAAAAAACGAACGAAGGATCGAACGAACGAACGATCGAACGAACGTACGAGCGAACGAACGACCGAACAAATGAATGTACGTACGAAAGAACGAAGGAATGAATGATCGAACGGACGTACGTACGTAGGAAAAAAAGAACGAACGTACGTACGAAAAAAAGGAACGAACGTACGTACGTACGTACGAACGAACGTATGCATGTACGTACGAACGAACGAATGTACGTACGAACGAACGTACGTACGTAGAAACGACCGAAGGAACGAACGTTCGTCCGTACGTACGTACGTAGGAAAGAACGAACGAACAAACCTAAGTACGTACGTAAGAAAGAACGATCGAACGAACGTATATACGTAAGTACGTACGAAAGAACGAACGTACGAACGCACGAACGAACAAACAAACGAACGTACGTACGAGTGATCGAACGAAGGAACGAACGACAGAACTAACGAAAGATCGAGTGAACAACAGAACGAACGAACAAGCGAATGAACATACGTACGAAGGAACGAACGAACGTACGTACGAACGAACAATCGTACGAACGAACAAACGTACGTACGAACGAAATAACGAACGAAATATCGAACCAACGAACGATCGATCGGACATTGGTACGAACGAACAAACGAACGTACGGAGTTAGGAACGAACGATCGAACGTACGTACGTACGAACGAACGTACAAACGAACGAACGTAGGCATGTACGTAAGAACGAACGTACGTACGTAAAAACGACCGAAAGAACGTACGTACGAACGAAAGTATGTACGAAACGAACGACCAAATGTACGAAAGAACGAACGTACGTACGAACGAACGTTCGTCCGTACATACGTACGTAGGAAAGAACGAACGAACAAACGAACGTACGTGAGAAAGAACGATCGAACAAACGTATGTACGTACGAACGAATGAATGAACGAACGAACTATTGAACGAACGTACGTACGAAAGAACAAACGAACGTACGTACGTAAGTACGAGTGAACGAACGAATGAACGAACGATCATACGAATTACGTAGGCAGGGAATAAGGAAAGAACGTATGTACGTACAAACAAATGAATGTACGTACGAAAGAACAAAGGAATGAATGATCGAACGAACGCAAGTACGAAAAAAAGAACGAACGTACGTACGTACGAACGAACGATCGATTGAATTAACGAACGAACGAGTGAACGTACGTACGTATGAACGAACGAACGAAAGATCGAACGAACGAAAGAACAAAAGAACGAACGAACAAGCGAATGAACGTACGTACGTACGAGTGATCGAACGAAGGAACGAACGAATGAACGAACGTTCGTACGTATTACGTAGCCAGGGAATAAGGAAAGAACGTATGTACGTACGAACGAACGAACGAACGACAGAACTAACGAAAGATCGAGCGAACAAAAGAACGAACGAACAAGCGAATGAACATACGTACGAAGGAACGAACGAACGTACGTACGAACGAACAATCGTACGAACGAACAAACGTACGTACGAACGAATGAACGAAATAACGAAGGAACGAACGAACTATCGAACCAACGAACGATCGATCGGACATTGGTACGAACGAACAAACGAACGTACGGAGTTAGGAACGAACGATCGAACGTACGTACGAACGAACGTACAAACGAACGAACGTAGGCATGTACGTAAGAACGAACGTACGTACGTAAAAACGACCGAAAGAACGTACGTACGAACGAACGACCAAATGTACGAAAGAACGAACGTACGTACGAACGAACGTTCGTCCGTACATACGTACGTAGGAAAGAACGAACGAACGTACGTGAGAAAGAACGATCGAACAAACGTATGTACGTACGAACGAATGAATGAACGAACGAACTATTGAACGAACGTACGTACGAAAGAACAAACGAACGTACGTACGTAAGTACGAGTGAACGAACGAATGAACGAACGATCATACGAATTACGTAGGCAGGGAATAAGGAAAGAACGTATGTACGTACAAACGAACGAATGAACGAACGAATGTACGTACGAAAGAACAAAGGAATGAATGATCGAACGAACGCACGTACGAAAAAAAGAACGAACGTACGTACGTATGAACGAACGAACGAAAGATCGAACGAACGAAAGAACAAAAGAACGAACGAACAAGCGAATGAACGTACGTACGTACGACCGAACGAATGTACGTACTAAGGAACAAACGAACGAATGTACGAACGAACGAACAAACGTACGTACGAACGATTGAACGAAATAACGAACGAAATAACGAAGGAACGAACGCATGAACGAAATATCGAACGAACGAACGATCGATCGAACGGACGTAGGTACGAACGAACAAACGAACGTTCATACGAACGAACGTACGTAGTTAGGAACGAACGAACGTTCATACGAAAGGACGATCGAACGTACGTACGTACGAACGAACGTAGGCATGTACGTAAGAACGAACGTACGTACGTAAAAACGACCGAAAGAACGTACGTACGAACGAACGTAAGTATGTTCGAACGAACGACCAAATGTACGAAAGAAAGAACGTACGTACGAACGAACGAACGAACGTTCGTCCGTACATACGTACGTAGGAAAGAACGAACGAACAAACGAACGTACGTTAGAAACAACGATAGAACGAACGAATGTACGTACGAACGAATGAATGAACGAACGAACTATTGAACGAACGTACGTACGAACAAAGGAACGATCGAACAAACGAACGTACGTACGTAAGTACGAGCGAACGAACGAATGAACGAACGATCATACGTATTACGTTGGCAGGGAATAAGGAAAGAACGTATGTACGTACACACGAACGAACGAATGTACGTACGAAAGAACGAAGGAATGAATGATCGAACGAACGCACGTACGAAAAAAAGAACGAACGTACGTACGTACGAACGATCGATTGAATTAACGAACGAACGAGTGAACGTACGTACGTATGAACGAACGAACGAAAGATCGAACGAACGAAAGAACAAAAGAACGAACGAACAAGCGAATGAACGTACGTACGTACGACCGAACGAATGTACGTACTAAGGAACAAACGAACGAATGTACGAACGAACGAACAAACGTACGTACGAACGATTGAACGAAATAACGAACGAAATAACGAAGGAACGAACGCATGAACGAAATATCGAACGAACGAACGATCGATCGAACGGACGTAGGTACGAACGAACAAACGAACGTTCATACGAACGAACGTACGTAGTTAGGAACGAACGAACGTTCATACGAAAGGACGATCGAACGTACGTACGTACGAACGAACGTAGGCATGTACGTAAGAACGAACGTACGTACGTAAAAACGACCGAAAGAACGTACGTACGAACGAACGTAAGTATGTTCGAACGAACGACCAAATGTACGAAAGAAAGAACGTACGTACGAACGAACGTTCGTCCGTACATACGTACGTAGGAAAGAACGAACGAACAAACGAACGTACGTACGTTAGAAACAACGATCGAACGAACGTATGTACGTACGAACGAATGAATGAACGAACGAACTATTGAAGGAACGTACGTACGAACGAACAAACAAAGGAACGATCGAACAAACGAACGTACGTAAGTACGAGTGAACGAACGAATGTACGTACGAAAGAACGAAGGAATGAATGATCGAACAAACGTACGTACGTACGAAAAAAGAACGAACGTACGTACGAATGAACGATTGAACTAACGAAAAAAAGAACGACCGAACGAATGTACGTAGGAAGGAAGGAACGAACGAACGTACGAACGAACGAACAAACGTACGTACGAACGAATGAACGAAATAACGAAAGCATGAACGAACGAAATATCGAACGAACGAACGGACGTAGGTACGAACGAATAAACGAACGTTCATACGAACGAACGTACGTAGTTAGGAACGAACGAACGATCGAACGTACGTACGTACGAACGAACGTAGGCATGTACGTAAGAACGAACGTACGTACGTAAAAACGACCTAAAGAAGGTACGTACGAACGAACGTAAGTATGTTCGAACGAACGACCAAATGTACGAAAGAACGAACGTACGTACGAACGAACGAACGAACGTTCGTCCGTATATACGTACGTAGGAAAGAACGAACGAACAAACGAACGTACGTTAGAAACAACGATCGAACGAACGAATGTACGTACGAACGAATGAACGAACGAACTATTGAAGGAACGTACGTACGAACGAACAAACAAAGGAACGATCGAACAAACGAACGTACGTAAGTACGAGTGAACGAACGAATGAACGAGCGTACTAATTACGTAGGCAGGGAATAAGGAAAGAACGTATGTACGTACAAACGAACGAACGAAAGGATGAACGAACGAAGGGATGAACGAACGAGTGAACGTACGAACGAACGACCGAACTAACGAAGGAACAAACGAATGATTGAAAAAACGAACGAAGGATCGAACGAACGAACGATCGAACGAACGTACGAACGAACGAACGACCGAACAAACGAACGATTGAATGTACGTACGAAAGAACGAAGGAATGAATGATCGAACGGACGTACGTACGTAGGAAAAAAAGAACGAACGTACGTACGTACGAAAAAAGGAACGAACGTACGTACGTACGTACGAACGAACGTATGCATGTACATACGAACGAACGAATGTACGTACGAACGAACGTACGTACGTAGAAACGACCGAAGGAACGAAAGTTCGTCCGTACGTACGTACGTAGGAAAGAACGAACGAACAAACCTAAGTACGTACGTAAGAAAGAACGATCGAACGAACGTATATACGTAAGTACGTACGAAAGAACGAACAAACAAACGAACGTACGTACGAGTGATCGAACGAAGGAACGAACGAATGAACGAACGTTCGTACGTATTACGTAGCCAGGGAATAAGGAAAGAACGTATGTACGTACGAACGAACGAACGACAGAACTAACGAAAGATCGAGCGAACAAAAGAACGAACGAACAAGCGAATGAACATACGTACGAAGGAACGAACGAACGTACGTACGAACGAACAAACGTACGTACGAACGAATGAACGAAATAACGAAGGAACGAAAGAAATATCGAACCAACGAACGATCGATCGGACATTGGTACGAACGAACAAACGAACGTACGGAGTTAGGAACGAACGATCGAACGTACGTACGAACGAACGTACAAACGAACGAACGTAGGCATGTACGTAAGAACGAACGTACGTACGTAAAAACGACGGAAAGACCGTACATACGAACGAACGTAAGTATGTACGAACGAACGACCAAATGTACGAAAGAACGAACGTACGTACGAACGAACGTTCGTCCGTACATACGTACGTAGGAAAGAACGAACGAACAAACGAACGTACGTGAGAAAGAACGATCGAACAAACGTATGTACGTACGAACGAATGAATGAACGAACGAACTATTGAACGAACGTACGTACGAAAGAACAAACGAACGTACGTACGTAAGTACGAGTGAACGAACGAATGAACGAACGATCATACGAATTACGTAGGCAGGGTATAAGGAAAGAACGTATGTACGTACAAACGAACGAATGAACGAACGAATGTACGTACGAAAGAACAAAGGAATGAATGATCGAACGAACGCACGTACGAAAAAAGAACGAACGTACGTACGTACGAACGAACGATCGATTGAATTAACGAACGAACGATCGATTGAATTAACGAACGAACGAGTGAACGTACGTACGTATGAACGAACGAACGAAAGATCGAACGAACGAAAGAACGAACAAGCGAATGAACGTACGTACGTACGACCGAACGAATGTACGTACTAAGGAACAAACGAACGAATGTACGAACGAACGAACAAACGTACGTACGAACGATTGAACGAAATAACGAACGCATGAACGAAATATCGAACGAACGAACGATCGATCGAACGGACGTAGGTACGAACGAACAAACGAACGAACGTACGTAGTTAGGAACGAACGAACGTTCATACGAAAGGACGATCGAACGTACGTACGTACGAACGAACGTAGGCATGTACGTAAGAACGAACGTACGTACGTAAAAACGACCGAAAGAACGTACGTACGAACGAACGTAAGTATGTTCGAACGAACGACCAAATGTACGAAAGAAAGAACGTACGTACGAACGAACGTTCGTCCGTACATACGTACGTAGGAAAGAACGAACGAACAAACGAACGTACGTTAGAAACAACGATCGAACGAACGTATGTACGTACGAACGAATGAATGAACGAACGAACTATTGAAGGAACGTACGTACGAACGAACAAACAAAGGAACGATCGAAAAAACGAACGTACGTAAGTACGAGTGAACGAACGAATGAACGAACGAATGTACGTACGAAAGAACGAAGGAATGAATGATCGAACAAACGTACATACGTACGAAAAAACAACGAACGTACGTACGTACGAATGAACGATTGAACTAACGAAAAAAAGAACGACCGAACGAACGTACGTAGGAAGGAACGAACGAACGTACGTACGAACGAACGAACAAACGTACGTACGAACGAATGAACGAAATAACGAACGAAATAACGAAAGCATGAACGAACGAAATATCGAACGAACGAACGATCGATCGAACGGACGTAGGTATGAACGAATAAACGAACGTTCATACGAACGAACGTACGTAGTTAGGAACGAACGAACGATCGAACGTACGTACGTACGAACGAACGTAGGCATGTACGTAAGAACGAACGTACGTACGTAAAAACGACCTAAAGAAGGTACGTACGAACGAACGTAAGTATGTTCGAACGAACGACCAAATGTACGAAAGAACGAACGTACGTACGAACGAACGAACGAACGTTCGTCCGTATATACGTACGTAGGAAAGAACGAACGAACAAACGAACGTACGTTAGAAACAACGATCGAACGAACGAATGTACATACGAACGAATGAATGAACGAACGAACTATTGAACGAACGTACGTACGAACAAACAAAGGAACGATCGAACAAACGAACGTACGTACGTAAGTACGAGCGAACGAACGAATGAAGGAACGATCATACGTATTACGTTGGCAGGGAATAAGGAAAGAACGTATGTACGTACAAACGAACAAACGAATGTACGTACGAATGGATGATCGAACGAACGTACGTACGAACGTATGTACGAACGAACGAACGATCGTACGCATGTACGTACGAATGAACGAATGTACGTACGAACGAGTGACCGTACGTACGTACGAACGACCGATCTAACGAACGAACAAACGAATGAACGTACGTACGTACGACCGAACGAAAGTACGTGCGTACGAAGCAACGAACGAACGAACGTACGTATGAAGGAACAAACAATCGTACGAACGAACGAACGTACGTACGAACGAAATATCGAACGAACGACGATCGATCAGACGTAGGTACGAACGAACGAAAGAACGAACGAAGAAAAGAACGAAAAGTACGAATGAAAGGACGAACGTACGTAGGAACGAACGAACGAAAGTACGTACGAACGGAGGAACGAACGTTCGTCCGTACGTACGTAGGAAAGAACGAACGAACAAACAAACGAACGTACGTACGAGTGATCGAACGAAGGAACGAAGGAATGAACGAACGTTCGTACGTATTACGTAGCCAGGGAATAAGGAAAGAACGTATGTACGTACGAACGAACGAATGAACGAACGAATGCATGAACGAACGAACGAGCAAACGTACGTACGTACGAGTGAACGTACGTACGTATGAACGAACGAACGAAAGATCGAACGAACGAAAGAACAAAAGAACGAAGGAATAAGCGAATGAACGTACGTACGTACGACCGAACGAACGTACGTACGAAGGAAGGAACGAACGAACAATCGTACGAACGAACGAACAAACGTACGTACGAACGAATGAACGAAATAACGAACGATCGATCGAACGGACGTAGGTACGAACTAACAAACGAACGTTCATACGAACGTACGATCGAACGAACGTACGTAGTTAGGAACGAACGAACGAACGTTCATACGAAAGAACGATCGAACGTACGTACGAACGAACGTACAAACGAACGAACGTAGGCATGTACGTAAGAACGAACGTACGTACGTAAAAACGACCGAAAGAACGTACGTACGAACGAACGTAAGTATGTTCGAACGAACGACCAAATGTACGAAAGAACGAACGAACGAACGAACGTTCGTCCGTACATACGTACGTAGGAAAGAACGAACGAACAAACGAACGTACGTACGTTAGAAACAATGATCGAACGAACGTTTGTACGTACGAACGAATGAATGAACGAACGAACTATTGAAGAAACGTACGTACCAACGAACAAACAAAGGAACGATCGAACAAACGAACGTACGTACGTAAGTACGAGTGAACGAACCAATGAACGAACGATCATACGTATTACGTAGGCAGGGAATAAGGAAAGAACGTATGTACGTACAAACGAACGAATGAACGAACGAATGAATGATCGAACGAACGTACGTACGTACGAACGAACGAACGATTGAACTAACGAACGAACGTACGCATGTACGTACGAACGAACGAGCGTACGTACGAACGAGTGACCGTACGTACGTACGAACGACCGATCTAACGAACGAACAAGCGAATGAACGTACGTACGTACGACCGAACGAAAGTACGTGCGTACGAAGCAACGAACGAACGTACGTATGAAGGAACAAACAATCGTACGAACGAACGAAGAAACGTACGTACGAACGAATGAACGAAATAACGAACGAAATATCGAACGAACGACGATCGATCGGACGTAGGTATGAACAAACGTTCATACGAACGAACGAAGAAAAGAACGAAAGAATGAAAAGTACGAATGAAAGAACGAACGAACGTAGGAACGAACGAACGAACGTACGTAGGAACGAACGAACGAACGTACGAACAAAAGAACGATCAAACGAACGAACGTACGTACGTACGAACGAACGTACGTATGTACGAACGAACGATCGAACGAACAAATGGACAAAAGAACAAAGGTACGTACGAACGAACGAATGAACGTTCGTCCGTACGTACGTAGGAAAGAACGAACTAACAAATCTAAGTACGTACGTAAGATAGAACGATCGAACGAACGTATTGACGTAAGTACGTACGAAAGAACGAACGTTCGTCCGTACATACGTACGTAGGAAAGAACGAACGAACAAACGAACGTACGTTAGACACAACGATCGAACGAACATATGTACACACGAACGAATGAATGAACGAACGAACTATTGAACGAACGAACGAACAAAGGAACGATCGAACAAACGAACGTAAGAACGAGCGAACGAACGAATGAACGAACGATCATACGTATTACGTAGGCAGGGAATAAGGAAAGAACGTATGTACGTACAAACGAACGAATGTACGTACAAAAGAAGGAAGGAATGAATGATCGAACGAACGTACGTACGTACGAAAAAAGAACGAACGTACGTACGAACGTATGTACGAACGAATGAACTAACGAACGAACGTACGCATGTACGTACGAACGAGTGACCGTACGTACGTACCAACGACCGATTTAACGAACGAACAAACGAATGAACGTACGTAAGTACGACCGAACGAAAGTACGTGCGTACGAAGCAACGAAGAATCGTACGAACGAACGAACAAACGTACGTACGAACGAAATAACGAACGAAATATCGAACGAACGACGATCGATCGGACGTAGGTACGAACGAACGTTCATACGAACCAACGAACAAAAGAACGAACGAACGTACGTATGAACGAACGAACGTACGTATGAACGAACGAACGAAAGATCGAACGAACGAAAGAAGAAAAAAACGAACGAACGAAAGAAGAAAAAAACGAACGAACAAACAAACGAACGTACGTACGAGTGATCGAACGAAGGAACGAACGAATGAACGAACGTTCGTACGTATTACGTGGCCAGGGAAGAAGGAAAGAACGTATGTACGTACGAACGAACGAATGAAGGCATGAACGAACGAATGAAGGCATGAACGAACGAATGAAGGCATGAACGAACGAATGAAGGCATGAACGAACGAACGAGCAAACGTTCGTAAGAACGAGTGAACATACGTACGTATGAACGAACGAACGAACGAAAGAACAAAAGAACGAACGAACAAGCGAATAAACGTACGTACGTACGACCGAACGAACGTACGTAGGAAGGAAGGAACGTACGTACGAATAAACGTACGTACGAACGAATGAACGAAATAACGAACGAAATAACGAAGGAACGAACGAACGATCGATCGAACGTAGGTACGAACGAACAAACGAACGAACGATCGAACGAACGTACGTAGTTAGGAACGAACGAACGATCGAACGTTCGTCCGTACATACGTACGTAGGAAAGAACGAACGAACAAACGAACGTACGTTAGAAACAACGATCGAACGAACTATTGAACGAACGAACGAACAAAGGAACGATCGAACAAACGAACGTAAGTACGAGTGAACGAACGAATGAACGAACGATCATACGTATTACGTAGGCAGGGAATAAGGAAAGAACGTATGTACGTACAAACGAACGAATGTACGTACAAAAGAACGAAGGAATGAATGATCGAACGAACGTACGTACGAACGAACGAACAAAAGAACGAACGAACGTACGTATGAACGAACGAACGAAAGATCGAACGAACGAAAGAAGAAAAAAACGAACGAACAAACAAACGAACGTACGTACGAGTGATCGAACGAAGAACGAACGAATGAACGAACGTTCGTACGTATTACGTGGCCAGGGAAGAAGGAAAGAACGTATGTACGTACGAACGAACGAATGAAGGCATGAACGAACGAACGAACGAGCAAACGTTCGTAAGAACGAGTGAACATACGTATGTATGAACGAACGAACAAGCGAATAAACGTACGTACGTACGACCGAACGAACGTACGTAGAAAGGAAGGAACGAACGAACGTACGAACAAACGTACGTACGAACGAATGAACGAAATAACGAACGAAATAACGAAGGAACGAACGAAATATCGAACGAACGACCGATCGATCGAACGTAGGTACGAGCGAACAAACGAACGAACGATCGAACGAACGTACGTAGTTAGGAACGAACGAACGAACGTACGTACGAACGAACGTAGGCATGTACGTAAGAACGAACGTACGTACGTAAAAACGACCGAAAGAACGTACGTACGAACGAACGTAAGTATGTTCGAACGAACGACCAAATGTACGAAAGAACGAACGTACGTACGAACGAACGTTCGTCCGTACATACGTACGTACGAACGAACGTTCGTCCGTACATACGTACGTAGGAAAGAACGAACGAACAAACGAACGTACGTTAGAAACAACGATCGAACGAACGAATGTACGTACGAATGAATGAATGAACGAACGAAATATCGAACGAACGACGATCGATCGGACGTAGGTACGAACGAACGAAAGAACGAACGAAGAAAAGAACGAAAAGTACGAATGAAAGAACGAACGTACGTAGGAACGAACGAACGAACGTTCGTCCGTGCATACGTACGTAGGAAAGAACGAACGAACAAACGAACGTACGTACGTTAGAAACAACAATCGAACGAACGTTTGTACGTACGAACGAATGAATGAACGAACTATTGAACGAACGTACGTTCGAACAAACAAAGGAACGATCGAACAAACGAACGTACGTACGTAAGTACGTACGAAAGAACGAAGGAATGAATGATCGAACGAACGTACGTACGAACGTATGTACGACCGAACGAACGATTGAACTAACGAACGAAAGTACGCATGTACGTACGAACGAACGAATGTACGTACGAACTAGTGACCGTACGTACGTACGAACGACCGATCTAACGAACGAACAAACGAATGAACGTACGTACGTACGACCGAAAGTACGTGCGCACGAAGCAACGAACGAACGAACGTACGTACTTATGAAGGAACAAACAATCGTACGAACGAACGAACGTACATACGAACGAAATATCGAATGAACGACGATCGATCGGACGTAGGTACGAACGAACAAACCTAAGTACGTACGTAAGAAAGAACGATCGAACGAACGTATATACGTAAGTACGTACGAACGAACGAACAAACAAACGAACGTACGTACGAGTGATCGAACGAAGGAACGAAGGAATGAACGAACGTTCGTACGTATTACGTAGCTAGGGAATAAGGAAAGAACGTATGTACGTACGAACGAACGAATGAACGAACGAAGGCATGAACGAACGAGCAAACGTACGTACGTATGAACGAACGAACGAAAGAACAAAAGAACGAACGAACAAGCGAATGAAAGTACGTACTACGACCGAACGAACGTACGAAGGAACGAACGAATGAACAAACGAACAATCGTACGAACGAACGAACAAACGTACGTACGAACGAAATAACGAACGCATGAACGAACGATCGATCAAACGGACGTAGGTACGAACGAACAAACGAATGTTCATACGAACGTACGATCGAACGAACGAACGAAGTTCATACGAAAGAACGATCGAACGTACGTACGAACGAACGTACAAATGAACGAACGTAGGCATGTACGTAAGAACGAACGTACGTACGTAAAAACGACCGAAAGAACGTACGTACGAACGAACGACCGAAAGAACGAACGTACGCACGAATGAACGAACGTTCGTCCGTACATACGTACGTAGGAAAGAACGAACGAACAAACGAACGTACGTACGTTAGAAACAACGATCGAACGAACATTTGTACGTACGAACGAATGAACTATTGAAGGAACGTACGTACCAACGAACAAACAAAGGAATGATCGAACAAACGAACGTACGTACGAAAGTACGAGTGAACGAACCAATGAACGAACGATCATACGTATTACGTAGGCAGGGAATAAGGAAAGAACGTATGTACGTACAAACGAACGAATGAACGAACGAAAGAACGAAGGAATGAATGATCGAACGAACGTACGTACGTAAGAACGTATGTACGAACGAACGAACGATTGAACTAACGAATGTACGGACGCATGTACGTACGAACGGACGTACGAACGAGTGACCATACGTATGTACGAACGACCGATCTAACGAACGAACAAGCGAATGAACGTACGTACGTACGACCGAACGAAAGTACGTGCGTACGAAGCAACGAACGAACGTACGTATGAAGGAACGAACAATCGTACGAACGAACGAACAAACGTACGTACGAACGAATGAACGAAATAACGAACGAAATATCGAACGAACGACGATCGATCGGACGTAGGTATGAACGTTCATACGAACGAACGAAGAAAAGAACGAAAGAATGAAAAGTACGAATGAAAGAAAGAACGTACGTAGTAACGAACGAACGAAAGTACGAACGAACGTACGTATGTACGAACGAACGATCGAACGAACAAATGGACGAAAGAACAAAGGTACGTACGAACGAACGAAGGAACGTTCGTCCGTACGTACGTAGGAAAGAACTAACAAATCTAAGTACGTACGTAAGATAGAACGATCGAACGAACATATATATGTAAGTACGTACGAAAGAACGAACGTTCGTCCGTACATACGTACGTAGGAAAGAACGAACGAACAAACGAACGTACGTTAGAAACAACGATCGAACGAACGTATGTACGTACGAACGAATGAATGAACGAACTATTGAACGAACGAACGAACAAAGGAACGATCGAACAAACGAACGTACGTACGTAAGTACGAGTGAACGAACGAATGAACGAACGATCATACGTATTACGTAGGCAGGGAATAAGGAAAGAACGTATGTACGTACAAACGAACGAATGTACGTACGAAAGAACGAAGGAATGACTGATCGAACGAACGTACGTACGTACGAAAAAAGAACGAACGTACGTACGTACGAAAAAAGAACGAACGTACGTACGAAAGAATGAACGATTGAACTAACGAACGAACGTACGCATGTACGTACGAACGAGTGACCGTACGTACGTACGAACGACCGATCTAACGAACGAACAAACGAATGAACGTACGTACGTACGAAAGAACGAAAGTACGTGCGTACGAAGCAACGAACGAACAAACGTACGTACGTATGAAGGAACAAACAATCGTACGAACGAACGAACGTACGAACGAAATATCGAACGAACGTAGGTACGAACGAACGAAAGAACGAACGAAGAAAAGAACGAAAAGTACGAATGAAAGAACGAACGTACGTAGGAACGAACGAACGAAAGTACGTACGAACGAAGGAACGAACGTTCGTCCGTACGTACGTAGGATAGAAACGAACGAACAAACCTAAGTACGTACGTAAGAAAGAACGATCGAACGAACGTATATACGTAAGTACGTACGAATGAACGAACAAACAAACGAACGTACGTACGAGTGATCGAACGACGGAACGAAGGAATGAACGAACGTTCGTACGTATTACGTAGCCAGGGAATAAGGAAAGAACGTATGTACGTACGAACGAACGAACGGACGTACGAACGAGTGACCATACGTGCGTACGAACGACCGATCTAACGAACGAACAAGCGAATGAACGTACGTACGTACGACCGAACGAAAGTACGTGCGTACGAAGCAACGAACAAACGTACGTATGAAGGAACGAACAATCGTACGAACGAACGAACAAACGTACGTACGAACGAATGAACGAAATAACGAACGAACGACGATCGATCGGACGTAGGTATGAACGAACGAACGAAGAAAAGAACGAAAGAATGAAAAGTACGAATGAAAGAACGAACGTACGAAGGAACGAACGAACGAACGTACGAACAAAAGAACGAACGAACGAACGTACGTACGTACGAACGAACGAACAAATGGACGAAAGAACAAAGGTACGTACGAACGAACGAAGGACGATCGAACGAACGTATATACGTAAGTACGTACGAAAGACAGAACGTTCGTCCGTACATACGTACGTAGGAAAGAACGAACGAACAAACGAACGTACGTTAGAAACAACGATCGAACGAACATATGTACGTACGAACGAATGAATGAACGAACGAACTATTGAACGAACGAACGAACAAAGGAACGATCGAACAAACGAACGTACCTAAGTACGAGTGAACGAACGAATGAACGAACGATCATACGTATTACGTAGGCAGGGAATAAGGAAAGAACGTATGTACGTACAAACGAACAAATGTACGTACGAAAGAATGAATGATCGAACGAACGTACGGACGTACGAAAAAAGAACGAACGTACGTACGGAGGAACGTATGTACGAACGAATGAACGATTGAACTAACGAACGAACGTACGCATGTACGTACGAACGAGTGACCGTACGTACGTACGAACGACCGATCTAACGAACGAACAAACGAATGAACGTACGTAAGTACGACCGAACGAAAGTACGTGCGTACGAAGCAACGAACAATCGTACGAACGAACGAACAAACGTACGTACGAACGAACGAAATAACGAAGGAACGAACGAAATATCGAACGAACGACGTCGATCGGACGCAGGTACGAACGAACGTTCATACGAACGAACGAACAAAAGAACGAACGAACGTACGTATGAACGAACGCATGAACGAACGATCGAACGGACGTAGGTACGAACGAACAAACGAACGAACGATCGAACGAACGTACGTAGTTAGGAACGAACGAACGATCGAACGTACGTACGAACGTAGGCATGTACGTAAGAACGAACGTACGTACGTAAAAACGACCGAAAGAAGGTACGTACGAACGAACGTAAGTTAGAAACAACGATCGAACGAACGTATGTACGAACGAACAAAGTTCGTTCGTTCATTCATTCGTTCGTACAAATGAATGAACGTACGTACGTACGACCGAACGAAAGTACGTGCGTACGAAGCAACGAACGACCAAATGTACGAAAGAACGAACGTACGTACGAACGAACGAACGTTCGTCCGTACATACGTACGTAGGAAAGAACGAACGAACAAACGAACGTACGTTAGAAACAACGATCGAACGAACGAATGTACGTACGAACGAATGAATGAACGAACTATTGAACGAACGTACGTACGAACAAAGGAACGATCGAACAAACGAACGTACGTACGTAAGTACGAGCGAACGAACGAATGAACGAACGATCATACGTATTACGTTGGCAGGGAATAAGGAAAGAACGTATGTACGTACACACGAACGAACGAATGTACGTACGAAAGAACGAAGGAATGAATGATCGAACGAACGTACGTACGAACGTATGTACGAACGATTGAACTAACGAACGAACGTAAGCATGTACGTACGAACGAACGAATGTACGTACGAACGAGTGACCGTACGTACGTACGACCGACCGATCTAACGAACGAACAAACGAATGAACGTACGTACGTACGACCGAACGAAGCAACGAACGAACGAACGTACGTATGAAGGAACAAACAATCGTACGAACGAACGAACGTACGTACGAACGAAATATCGAACGAACGACGATCGATCGGACGTAGGTACGAACGAACGAAAGAACGAACGAAGAAAAGAACGAAAAGTACGAATGAAATGACGAACGTACGTAGGAACGAACGAACGAAAGTACGTACGAACGAAGGAACGAACGTTCGTCCGTACGTACGTAGGAAAGAACGAACGAACAAACCTAAGTATGTACGTAAGAAAGAACGATCGAACGAACGTATATACGTAAGTACGTACGAACGAACGAACAAACAAACGAACATACGTACGAATGATCGAACGAAGGAATGAACGAACGTTCGTACGTATTACGTAGCCAGGGAATAAGGAAAGAACGTATGTACGTACGAACGAACGAATGAACGAACGAAGGCATGAACGAACGAACGAACAAACGTACGTACGAACGAGTGAACGTACGTACGTATGAACTAACAAAAGATCGAACGAACGAAAAAACAAAAGAACGAACGAACAAGCGAATGAACGTACGTACGTACGACCGAACGAACGTACGTACGAATGAACGAACGAATGAACGAACGAACAATCGTACGAACGAACAATCGTACGAACGAACGAACAAACGTACGTACGAACGAATGAACGAAATAACGAACGCATGAACGAACGATCGATCGGACGTAGGTACGAACGAACAAACGAACGTACGATCGAACGAACGTACGTAGTTAGGAAGGAACGAACGTTCATACGAAAGAACGATCGAACGTACGTACGTACGAACGTGCAAACGAACGAACGTAGGCATGTACGTAAGAACGAACGTACGTACGTAAAAACGACCGAAAGAACGTAAGTATGTTCGAACGAACGACCAAATGTACGAAAGAACGAACGTACGTACGAACGAACGAACGAACGTTCGTCCGTACATACGTACGTAGGAAAGAACGAAAGAACAAACGAACGTACGACGTTAGAAACAACGATCGAACGAACGTTTGTACGTACGAACGAATGAATGAACGAACGAACTATTGAAGGAACGTACGTACCAACGAACAAACAAAGGAACGATCGAACAAACGAACGTACGTACGTAAGTACGAGTGAACGAACCAATGAACGAACGATCATACGTATTACGTAGGCAGGGAATAAGGAAAGAACGTATGTACGTACAAACGAACGAATGAACGAACGAATGTACGTACGAAAGAACGAAGGAATGAATGATCGAACGAACTACGTACGTACGAACGTATGTACGAACGAACGAACGATTGAACTAACGAACGAACGGACGCATGTACGTACGAACGAACGAACGGACGTACGTACGAACGACCGATCTAACGAATGAACAAGCGAATGAACGTACGTACGTACGACCGAACGAAAGTACGTGCGTACGAAGCAACGAACGAACGTACGTATGAAGGAACGAACAATCGTACGAACGAACGAACAAACGTACGTACGAACGAACGAAAGAACGTTCGTCCGTACATGCGTACGTAGGAAAGAACGAACGGACAAACGAACGTACGTACGTTAGAAACAACGATCGAACGAACGTTTGTACGTACGAACGAATGAATGAACGACCGAACTATTGAAGGAACGTACGTACCAACGAAAAAACAAAGGAACGATCGAACAAACGAACGTACGTACGTAAGTACGAGTGAACGAACCAATGAACGAACGATCATACGTATTACGTAGGCAGGGAATAAGGAAAGAACGTATGTACGTACAAACGAACGAATGAACGAACGAATGTACGTACGAAAGAACGAAGGAATGAATGATCGAACGAACTACGTACGTACGAACGTATGTACGAACGAACGAACGATTGAACTAACGAACGAACGGACGCATGTACGTACGAACGAACGAACGGACGTACGAACGAGTGACCGTACGTACGTACGAACGACCGATCTAACGAATGAACAAGCGAATGAACGTACGTACGTACGACCGAACGAAAGTACGTGCGTACGAAGCAACGAACGAACGTACGTATGAAGGAACGAACAATCGTACGAACGAACGAACAAACGTACGTACGAACGAATGAACGAAATATCGAACGAACGACGATCGATCGGACGTAGGTATGAACGAACGTTCATACGAACGAACGAAGAAAAGAACGAAAGAATGAAAAGTACGAATGAAAGAACGAACGTACGTAGGAACGAACGAACGAACGTACGAACAAAAGAACGAACGAACGAACGAACGTACGCACGAACGAACGTATGTACGAACGATCGAACGAACAAATGGAGGAAAGAACAAAGGTACGTACGAACGAACGAAGGAACGTTCGTCCGTACGTACGTAGGAAAGAACGAACTAACAAATCTAAGTACGTACGTAAGATAGAACGATCGAACGAACGTATATACCTAAGTACGTACGAAAGAACGAACGTTCGTCCGTACATACGTACGTAGGAAAGAACGAACGAACAAACGAACGTACGTTAGAAACAACGATCGAACGAACGTATGTACGTACGAACGAATGAATGAACAAACGAACTATTGAACGAACGAACGAACAAAGGAACGATCGAACAAACGAACGTACGTACGTAAGTACGAGTGAACGAACGAATGATCATACGTATTACGTAGGCAGGGAATAAGGAAAAAACGTATCTACGTACAAACGAACGAATGTACGTACGAAAGAACGAAGGAATGAATGATCGAACGAACGTACGTACGAACGTATGTACGAACGAATGAACGATTGAACTAACGAACGAACGTACGCATGTACGTACGAACGAACGAATGTACGTACGAACGAGTGACCGTACGTACGTACGAACGACCGATCTAACGAACGAACAAACGAATGGACGTACGTAAGTACGACCGAACGAAAGTACGTGCGTACGAAGCAACGAACGAACGAACGTACGTACGAACACACGAACGAACAAACAAACGAACGTACGTACGAGTGATCGAACGAAGGAACGAACGTTCGTACGAATTACGAAGCCAGGGAATAAGGAAGGAACGAACGAAACATCGAACGGACGTAGGTACGAACGAACAAACGAACGTTCATACGAACGTATGTACGTACGAACGAATGAATGAACGAACTATTGAACGAACGAACGTACAACCAAACGAACGAACGAACGAGTGAACGAACGAATGAACGAACGTTCGTACGTATTACGTAGGCAGGGAATAAGGAAAGAACGTATGTACGTACGAATGAACGAAGGCATGAACGAACGAGCAAACGTACATACGAACGAGTGAACGGAAGTACGTACGAAAGAACTAACAAACGAACAAACGAACGAACGATCAAACGTACGTACGAACGAACAAAATAACGAAGGAAAGATCGAACGAACGAACGAAAGAATGAACTATGGAACAAACGTACGTACGAACGAAAGAACGAACGAACAAAAGAACAAACGAACAAAAGTACGAATGAAAGAACGCACGTACGTACGAACGAACGTACGTACGTACGTAGGAACGAGAGAACGAACGAACGTAAGAAGGAACGTACGTAAAAACGAAAGTAGGCATGTACGTAAGAACGAACGTACGTACGTAAAAACGACCGAACGAACGAACGTACGTACGAACGAACGAAGGTACATAAGTATGTACGAACGAACGAAAGAACAAATGTACGAAAGAACGAACGAAGGAACGAACGTACGTAGGAAAGAACAAACGAACGTACGTACGTAAGACAGAACGATCGAACAAACGAACGTACGTACGTAAAAACGACCGAAGGAACGAACGTTCGTCTGTACGTACGTACGTAGGAAAGAAGTAACGAAGAAACCTAAGTACGTACGTAAGAAAGAACGATCGAACGAACGTATATACGTACGAACCAACGAACGAACGTACGTACGAACGCACGAACGAACAAACAAACGAACGTACGTACGAGTGATCGAACGAAGGAACGAACGAATGAACGAACGTTCGTACGTATTACGTAGCCAGCGAATAAGGAAAGAACGTATGTACGTACGAACGAACGAACGACAGAACTAACGAAAGATCGAACGAACAAAAGAACGAACGAATGGACGTACGTAGGAAGGAACGAACGTACGTACGGACGAACAATCGTACGAACGAAATAACGAAGGAACGAACGAAATATCGAACCAACGAACGATCGATCGAACGGACGTAGGTACGAAAGAACAAACGAACGTACGTAGTTAGGAACGAACGATCGAACGTACATACGTACGTAGGAAAGAACGAACGAACAAATGAACGTACTTGAGAAAGAACGATCGAACGAACGTATGTACGTACGAACGAATGAATGAACGAACGAACTATTGAATGAACGTACGTACGAACGAACAAACGAACGTACGTAAGTACGAGTGAAGGAACGAATGAACGAAATATACGAATTACGTAGGCAGGGAATAAGGAAAGAACGTATGTACGTACAAACGAACGAATGTACGTACGAAAGAACAAAGGAATGAATGATCGAACGAACGTACGTACGAACGAACGTACGTACGAACGTACGTATGTACGAACGAACAAATGGACGAAAGAACAAAGGTACGTACGAACGAAGGAACGTACGTTCGTCCGTACGTACATTCGCTTGTTCGTTCGTTCTTTTGTTCTTTCGTTCGTTCATGCCTTCGCTCGTTCCTTCGTTCGTTTGTTTGTTCGTTCGTTCGTACGTATATACGTTCGTTTGATCGTTCTTTCTTACGTACGTACTTAGGTTCGTTCGTTATTTCGTTCATGCGTTCGTTATTTCGATCTCTCGTTCGTTCGTTCATACGTAGTACGTTCACTCGTTCGTACGTACGTTTGCTCGTTCGTTCATTCGTTCGTACGAACATACGTTCTTTCCTTATTCTCTGGCTACGTAATACGTACGAACGTTCGTTCATTCGTTCCTTCTTTCGTTCGATCACTCGTACGTACGTTACTTTGTCTGTTCGTTCGTTCGTACGTGCTTACGCATATACGTTCGTTCGATCGTTCTTTCTTACGTACGTACTTAGGTTTGTTCGTTCGTTCTTTCCTACGTACGAACGAACAAAAGAACGTTCATACGAACGAACGATCGAACGAACGTACAAACGAACGAACGTAGGCATGTACGTAAGAACGAACGTACGTACGTAAAAACGACCGAAAGAACGTACGTACGAACGAACGACCAAATGTACGAAAGAACGAACGTACGTAGGAAAGAACGAACGAACAAACGAACGTACGTTAGAAACAACGATCGAACGAACGTATGTACGAACGAACAAAGTTCGTTCGTTCATTCATTCGTTCGTACAAATGAATGAACGTACGTACGTACGACCGAACGAAAGTACGTGCGTACGAAGCAACGAACGAACGTACGTATGAAGGAACGAACAATCGTACGAACGAACGAACAAACGTACGTACGAACGAATGAAGGAAATAACGAACGAAACATCGAACGAACGACGATCGATCGGACGTAGGTACGAACGAACGTTCATACGAACGAACGAAGAAAAGAACGAAAGAATGAAAAGTACGAATGAAAGAACGAACGTACGTAGGAACGAACGAACGCACGAACAAAAGAACGAACGAACGTACGTATGTACGAACGAACGATCGAACGAACAAATGGACGAAAGAACAAAGGTACGTACGAACGAACGAAGGAACGTTCGTCCGTACGTACGTAGGAAAGAACGAACGAACAAATCTAAGTACGTACGTAAGATAGAACGATTGAACGAACGTATATACGTAAGTACGTACGAACGAACGAACGTTCGTTCGTACATACGTATGTAGGAATAAACGAACGAACAAACGAACGTACGTACATTAAAAACAAAGATCGAACGAACGCATGTACGTACGAACGAATTAATGAACGAACGAACTATTGAACGAACATACGTACGAACGAACAAAGGAACGATCGAACAAACGAATGAATGAACGAACGAATGAACGAACGATCATACGTATTACGTAGGCAGGGAATAAGGAAAGAACGTATGTACGTACAAACGAACGAATGAACGAATGTACGTACGAAAGAACGAAGGAATGAATGATCGAACGAACGTAGGTACGTACGAAACAAGAACGAACGAACGTACGTATGTACGAACGTACAAACAAATGGACGAAAGAAGAAAGGTACGTACGAACGAACGTTCGTCCGTACGTACGTAGGGTAGAACGAACGAACAAAGTACGTACGTAAGAAAGAACGATCGAACGAACGTATATACGTAAGTACGTACGAACGAACGAACAAACAAACAAACGAACGTACGTACGAGTGATCGAACGAAGGAACGAACGTTCGTACGTATTACGTAGCCAGGGAATGAGGAAAGAACGTATGTACGTACGAACGAACGAATGATCGAACGAAGGCATGAACGAACGAACGAGCAAACGTACGTAAGAACGCGTGAACGTACGTCCGTATGAACGAACGAAAGATCGAACGAACGAAAGAACAAAAGAACGAACGAACAAGCGAATGAACGTACGTACGTACGACCGAACGAACGTACGAAGGAAAGAACGAACGAACGTAGGTACGAACGAACAATCGTACGAACGAACGAACGTACGTACGAACGAATGAACGAACGCATGAACGAACGCATGAACGAACGAACGATCGTAGGTACGAACGAACAAACGAACGTACGTAGTTAGGGACGAACGAACGAACGTTCATACGAAAGAACGATCGATCGAACGTACGTACGTACGTACGAACCAACGTACAAACGAACGAACGAAGGCACGTAAAAACGACCGAAAGAACGTACGTAAGAACGAACGTAAGTATGTTCGAACGAACGACCAAATGTACGAAAGAACGAACGTACGTACGAACGAACGAACGTTCGTCCGTACATAGGAAAGAACGAAAGAACAAACGAACGTACGTACGTTAGAAACAACGATCGAACGAACGTATGTACGTACGAACGAATGAGTAAACGAACGAACTATTGAAGGAACGTACGTACGAACGAACAAACAAAGGAATGAACGAACGAACGAATGTACGTACGAAAGAACGAAGGAATGAATGATCGAACGAACGTACGTACGAACGAGCGATCTCACGAACGAACAAACGAATGAACGTACGTACGTACGACCGAACGAAAGTACGTGCGTACGAAGCAACGAACGAAGGAACGTACGTATGAAGGAACGAACAATCGTACGAACGAATGAACGAACGAAGAAAAGAACGAATGAAAGAACGAACGTACGTAGGAACGAACGAACGTATGTACGAACAAAAGAACGAACGAACGAACAAAAGAACGAACGAACGTATGTATGTACGAACGAACGATCGAACAAATGGACGAAAGAACAAAGGTACGTAGGAAAGAACGAACGAACAAACCTAAGTACGTACGTAAGAAAGCACGATCGAACGAACGTATAAACGTAATTACGTACGAACGAACGAACGTACGTACGAGTGATCGAACGAAGGAACGAACGTTCGTACGTATTACGTAGCCAGGGAATAAGGAAAGAACGTCTGTACGTACGATCGAACGAATGAACGAACGAAGGCATGAACGAACGAACGAGCAAACGTATGTACGAACGAGTGAACGTACGTACGTATGAACGAACGAACAAGCGAATGAACGTACGTACGTACGACTGAACGAACGTACGTACGAAGGAACGAACGTACGTACGAACGAACAATCGTACGAACGAACGAACGAACAAACGTACGTACGAACGAATGAACGAAATAACGAAAGAACGAACGCATGAACGAACGAAATATCGAACGAACGATCGATCGAACGGACGTAGGTACGAACGAACAAACGATCGAACGAACGTACGTAGTTAGGAACGAACGAACATTCATACGAAAGAACGATCAAAGGAACGATCGAACGTACGTACGAACGAACGTACAAACAAACGAACGTAGGCATGTACGTAAGAATAAACGTACGTAAAAACGACCGAAAGAACGTACGTACAACCAAATGTACCAAAGAACGAACGTACGTACGAACGAACGAAATAACGAACGCATGAACGAACGAAATATCGAAAGAACGAACGATCGATCGAACGGACGTAGGTATGAACGAACAAACGAACGTTCATACGAACGAACGTACGTAGTTAGGAACGAACGAACGTTCATACGAAAGAACGATCGAACGTACGTACGTACGAACGAACGTACGTACGAACGAACGTACAAACGATCAAACGTAGGCATGTACGTTAGAACGAAGTACGTACGTAAAAACGACCGAAAGAACGTACGTACGAACGAACGTAAGTATGTTCGAACGAATGACAAAATGTACGAAAGAACGAACGTACGTACGAACGAACGTTCGTCCGTACATACGTACGTAGGAAAGAACGAACGAACAAACGAACGTACGTACGTTAGAAACAACGATCGAACGAACGTTTGTACGTACGAACGAATGAATGAACGAACGAACTATTGAACGAACGTACGTACGAACGAACAAACAAAGGAACGATCGAACAAACGAACGTACGTACGTAAGTACGAGTGAACGAACCAATGAACGAACGATCATACGTATTATGTAGGCAGGGAATAAGGAAAGAACGTATGTACGTACAAACGAACGAATGAACGAACGAATGTACGTACGAAAGAACGAAGGAATGTATGATCGAACGAACGTACGTACGTACGAACGATTGAACTAACGAACGAACGTACGCATGTACGTACGAACGAGTGACCGTACGTAGGTACGAACGAACAAACGAATGAACGTACGTACGTACGACCGAACGAAAGTACGTGCGTACGAAGCAACGAACGTACGTATGAAGGAACGAACAATCGTACGAACGAACGAACAAACGTGCGTACGAACGAATGAACGAACGAACGAAATATCGAACGAACGACGATCGATCGGACGTAGGTACGAACGAACGTTCATACGAACGAACGAAAGAATGAAGAGTACGAATGAAAGAACGAACGTACGAAGGAACGAACGAACGTACGAACAAAAGAACGAACGAACAAAAGCACGAACGAAAGTACGTACAAACGTACGTTTGTACGAACGAACGATCGAACGAACAAATGGACGAAAGAACAAAGGTACGTACGAACGAAGGAACGAACGTTCGTCCGTACGTACGTAGGAAAGAACGAACAAACAAACCTAAGTACGTACGTAAGAAAGAACGATCAAACGAACGTATATACGTACGAACGAACAAACAAACGAACGTATGTACGTACAAACGAACGAATAAACGAACGATCATACGTATTACGTAGGCAGGGAATAAGGAAAGAACGTATGTACGTACGAACGAGTGAACGTACGTACGTACGAACGAGTGAACGTACGTACGTACGAACGAGTGAACGTACGAACGAGTGAACGTACGTACGAACGAACGACCGATCTAACGAACGAACAAGCGTACGTACGACCAATCCAAAGTACGTACGTACGAAGCAATGAACGAACGAATGTACGTACGTATGAACGAGCGAACAATCTTACGAACGAACAAACGAATGTACGAACGAATGAACGAAATAACGAAGGAACGAACGATCGATCGAACGGACGTAGGTACGAATGAACAAAGGTACGTACGTACGTAGGAAAGAACGAACGAACGTACGTACGTAAGAAAGAACGAAGGAACGTATGTACGTAAGTACGTACGAACAAATTAACGAACTATAGAACGAACGAACGTACGTACGAACGAACGTACGTCCGTCCGAACGAACGTACGAACGAACGTTCGTACGTATTACGTAGGCAGGGAATAAGGAAAGAACGTATGTACGTACGAATGAACGAACGAACGAACGAGAAAACGTACGTACGAACGAGTGAACGACCGAACTAACGAAGGAAAGAACGAACGAAAGATCGAACGAACGAACGGTGGAACGAACGTTCGTCCGTACGTACGTAGGAAAGAACGAACGAACAAACGAACGTACGTACGTAAGAAAGAACGATCGAACAAACGGACGTATGTACGTAAGTACGTACGAACGAACTATTGAACGAACGAACGTACGTACATATGTACGAACGCACGTACGTACGAATGAACAAACAAACGAACGAACAAACGAACGTACGTACGTAAGTACGAGTGAACGAACAAATGAACGAACGATCGTACGTATTACGTAGGCAGGGAATAAGGAAAGAACGTATGTACGTACAAACGAACGAATGAACGAACGAAGGCATGAACGAACGAAAGAACGAACGAGCAAACGTACGTACGAACGAGTAAACGTACGTACGAACGAACGACCGAACTAACGGACGAACAAACGAAGGAACGAACGAATGAACGAAAGATCGAACGAACGAACGTACGAACGACCGAAGAAAAGAACGAATGAACGAACGTACGTACGAACGAAAGAACGAACGAATGATAGAACGTACGTACGTACGAACAAACGAACAAAAGAACGAACGAACGTATGTACGAACGAACGAAATAACGAACGAATGAATGAAAGATCTAACGAACGAACGAACGAATGAACGAAAGAACGAATGAACGAACGAATGTACGAACGAACGAACGTACGTTCGAACGAAGGTACGAACGAACGAACGTAGGTACGAACGAACGAGTGAACGAACGAACGTAGGCATGTACGTACGAACGAATGAATGATAGAACGTACGAACAAACGATCAAAGGAATAAACGTACGTACGTACGAAGCAAGGTTCGAACGAACGTACGTTCGAACGAAGGTACGTACGAACGAACGTAGGTACGAACGAACGAGTGAACGAACAAACGTACGAACGAACGAACGAGCAAACGTACGTACGAACGAGTGAACGACCGAACTCACGAACGAAAGAAAGATCGAACGAACAAGCGAATGAACGTACGTGCGACCGAACGAACGTACGAACGAACAAATGTACGAAAGAACGAACGGTGGAACGAACGTTCGTCCGTACGTACGTAAGAAAGAACGAACGAACAAACGAACGTACGTAAGAAAGAACGATCGAAAAAACGGACGTATGTACGTAAGTACGTATGTACAAACGAACGAACGAACGTACTTACGAACGAACAAACGAACGTAAGTACGAATGAACGAACGATCGTACGTATTACGTAGGCAGGAAAGAACGTATTACGTACAAACGAACGAACGAAGGAATGATCGAACGAAAGAACGAACGAGCAAACGTACGTACGAACGAGTAAACGTACGTACGAACGAACGAATGAACGAAAGATCGAACGAACGTACGACCGAAGAAAAGAACGAACGAACGTACGTACGAACGAATGATTGAACGAATGTACGTACGAACGAGTGAACGTACGTACGTACGAACGAGTGAACGTACGTACGTACGAACGAGTGAACGTACGAACGAATGAACGTACGTACGTACGAACGAAGGACCGATCTAACGAACGAACAAACGTACGTACGTACGACCAAACAAATGTACGTACGTACGAAGCAATGAACGAACGAACGTACGTACGTATGAAACGAGCGAACAATCGTACGAACGAACGAACAAACGAACGTACGAACGAAATAACGAAGGAACGAACGATCGATCGAACGGACGTAGGTACGAACGAACGAACGAACGCACGTAGCTACGAACGAAGGAACGCACGAACGAACGAAAGTACGTACGTACGTCCGACAGAACGAGCGAATGACCGAACGTACGTACGTAGGCAGGGAATGAGGAAAGAACGTATGTACGTACGAACAAACGAACGAACAAAGGCATGAACGAACGAACGAAAGTCCGAACGAACGAACGATCAAACGTACGTACGAACGAACGAACAAACGATCAAAGGAATAAACGTACGTACGTACGAAGCAAGGTTCGAACGAACGTACGTACTAGCTTAAGTACTACGAACGAACGAACAACCCAACGAAAGAAGAAACGAACAATCGTACGTACGAACGAAATAACGAACGAATGAACGAAAAATCTAACGAACGAACGAACGATCGAACGAACGAACATACGTACGTAAGAACGAACGAACGAACGAAGAAAAGAACGAATGAACGAACGAATGTACGTACGAACGAACGAACGTACTCATGTACGTAAGAACGAACGTACGTACGAACGAACAAAGGAACGAACGTACGTACGACCGAACGTACGTATGTATTACGTAGGCAGGGAATAAGGAAAGAACGTATGTCGTTACAAACTAATGAAGGTATGAACGAACGAACGATTGAACGAACGAACGAACAAATGTACGAAAGAACGAACGGTGGAACGAACGTACGTAAGAAAGAACGATCGAAAAAACGGACGTATGTACGTAAGTACGTATGTACAAACGAACGAACGTACGAACGAACAAACAAACGAACGAACAAACGAACGTACGTACGTAAGTACGAGTGAACGAACAAATGAACGAACGATCGTACGTATTACGTAGGCAGGGAATAAGGAAAGAACGCATTACGTACAAACGAACGAACGAAGGAATGATCGAACGAAAGAACGAACGAGCAAACGTACGTACGAACGAACGAACGAAAGATCGAACGAACGTACGAACGAACGACCGAAGAAAAGAACGAACGAACGTACGTACGAACAAAAGAACGAACGTATGTACGAACGAACGAACGATTGAACGAACGTACGCATGTACGTACGAACGAATGTACGTACGAACGAGTGAACGTACGTACGAACGAAGGACCGATCTAACGAACGAACAAACGTACGTACGTACGACCAAACAAATGTACGTACGTACGAAGCAATGAACGAACGAACGTACGTACGTATGAAACGAGCGAACAATCGTACGAACGAACAAACGAACGTACGAACGAAATGACGAACGATCGATCGAACGGACGTAGGTACGAACGAACGAACGAACGCACGTAGCTACGAACGAATGAACGCACGAACGAACGAAAGTACGTACGTACGTACGACAGAACGAGCCAATGAACGAACGTACGTACGTAGGCAGGGAATGAGGAAAGAACGTACGTACGTACGAACAAACGAACGAACAAAGGCATGAACGAACGAACGAAAGTCCGAACGAACGATCAAACGTACGTACGTACGAACGAACAAACGATCAAAGGAATAAACGTACGTACGTACGAAGCAAGGTTCGAACGAACGTACGTACGAACTAGCTTAAGTACTACGAACGAACGAACAAGCCAACGAAAGAAGAAACGAACAAACGTACGTACGAACGAATGAACGAAAGATCTAACGAACGAACGAATGAACGAACCAAAGAACGAATGAACGAACGAACGTACGTTCGAACGAAGGTACGAACGAAAGAGTGAACGAACGAACGTAGGCATGTACGTAAGAACGAACGAACGAACGAAGAAAAGAACGAATGAACGAACGAATGTACGTACGAACGAACGAACGTACTCATGTACGTAAGAACGAACGTACGTACGAACGAACAAAGGAACGAACGTACGTACGACCGAACGTACGTACGTATTACGTAGGCAGGGAATAAGGAAAGAACGTATGTCGTTACAAACTAATGAAGGTATGAACGAACGAACGATTGAACGAACGAACGAACAAATGTACGAAAGAACGAACGGTGGAACGAACGTACGTAAGAAAGAACGATCGAAAAAACGGACGTATGTACGTAAGTACGTATGTACAAACGAACGAACGAACGTACGAACGAACAAACAAACGAACGAACAAACGAACGTACGTACGTAAGTACGAGTGAACGAACAAATGAACGAACGATCGTACGTATTACGTAGGCAGGGAATAAGGAAAGAACGCATTACGTACAAACGAACGAACGAAGGAATGATCGAACGAAAGAACGAACGAGCAAACGTACGTACGAACGAACGAACGAAAGATCGAACGAACGTACGAACGAACGACCGAAGAAAAGAACGAACGAACGTACGTACGAACAAAAGAACGAACGTATGTACGAACGAACGAACGATTGAACGAACGTACGCATGTACGTACGAACGAATGTACGTACGAACGAGTGAACGTACGTACGAACGAAGGACCGATCTAACGAACGAACAAACGTACGTACGTACGACCAAACAAATGTACGTACGTACGAAGCAATGAACGAACGAACGTACGTACGTATGAAACGAGCGAACAATCGTACGAACGAACAAACGAACGTACGAACGAAATAACGAACGATCGATCGAACGGACGTAGGTACGAACGAACGAACGAACGCACGTAGCTACGAACGAATGAACGCACGAACGAACGAAAGTACGTACGTACGTACGACAGAACGAGCAAATGAACGAACGTACGTACGTAGGCAGGGAATGAGGAAAGAACGTACGTACGTACGAACAAACGAACGAACAAAGGCATGAACGAACGAACGAAAGTCCGAACGAACGAACGATCAAACGTACGTACGTACGAACGAACAAACGATCAAAGGAATAAACGTACGTACGTACGAAGCAAGGTTCGAACGAACGTACGTACGTACGAACTAGCTTAAGTACTACGAACGAACGAACAAGCCAACGAAAGAAGAAACGAACAAACGTACGTACGAACGAATGAACGAAAGATCTAACGAACGAACGATCGAACGAACGAATGAACGAACCAAAGAACGAATGAACGAACGAACGTACGTTCGAACGAAGGTACGAACGAACGAGTGAACGAACGAACGTAGGCATGTACGTAAGAACGAACGTACGTACAAACGATCGTACGTAAGTATGTACGAACGAACGATCGAACGAACAAATGGACGAAAGAACAAAGGTACGTACGAACAAACGTTCGTCAGTACGTACGTAGGAAAGAACGAACAAACGAACGTACGTACGTAAGAAAGAACGATCGAACGAAGGAACGTATGTACGTAAGTACGTAGGAACGAACGAATTAACGAACGAACCATTGAACGAACAAACGTACGAACCAACGAACGAGCAAACGTACGTACGAACGAGTGAACGACCGAACTCACGAACGAACAAGCGAATGAACGTACGTGCGACCGAACGAACGTACGAACGAACGAACAAACGAACGTACGTAAGAAAGAACGATCGAAAAAACGGACGTATGTACGTAAGTACGTATGTACAAACGAACGAACGAACGTACGTACGAACGAACAAACGAACGTAAGTACGAGTGAACGAAAAAATGAACGAACGATCGTACGTATTACGTAGGCAGGAAAGAACGTATTACGTACAAACGAACGAACGAAGGAATGATCGAACGAAAGAACGAACGAGCAAACGTACGTACGAACGAGTAAACGTACGTACGAACGAACGAACGAAAGATCGAACGAACGTACGACCGAAGAAAAGAACGAACGAACGTACGTACGAACAAAAGAACGAACGTATGTACGAACGAACGAATGATTGAACGAACGTACGCATGTACGTACGAACGAATGTACGTACGAACGAGTGAACGTACGTACGTACGAACGAAGGACCGATCTAACGAACGAACAAACGTACGTACGTACGACCAAACAAATATATGTACGTACGAAGCAATGAACGAACGAACGTACGTACGTATGAAACGAGCGAACAATCGTACGAACGAACGAACGAACGAAATAACGAAGGAACGAACGATCGATCGAACGGACGTAGGTACGAACGAACGAACGAACGTAGCTACGAAAGAATGAACGCACGAACGAACGAAAGTACGTACGTACGTACGTACGACAGAACGAGCGAATGACCGAACGTACGTACGTAGGCAGGGAATGAGGAAAGAACGTATGTACGTACGAACAAACGAACGAACAAAGGCATGAACAAACGAACGAAAGTCCGAACGAACGAACGATCAAACGTACGTACGTACGAACGAACGATCAAACGTACGTACGTACGAACAAACGATCAAAGGAATATACGTACGTACGTACGAAGCAAGGTTCGAACGAACGTACGTACGAACTAGCTTTAGTACTACGAACGAACGAACAACCCAACGAAAGAAGAAACGAACAATCGTACGTACGAACTAAATAACGAACGAATGAACGAAAAATCTAACGAACGAACGAACGAATGAACGAACGAACGATCGAACGAACGAACATACGTACGTAAGAACGAACGAACGAACGAAGAAAAGAACGAATGAACGAACGAACGTACTCATGTACGTAAGAACGAACGTACGTACGAACGAACAAAGGAACGAACGTACGTACGACCGAACGTACGTACGTATTACGTAGGCAGGGAATAAGGAAAGAACGTATGTCGTTACAAACTAACGAAGGTATGAACGAACGAACGAACGAACAAGCGAATGAACGTACGTGCGACCGAACGAACGTACGAAGCAACGAACGTACGAAGCAACGAACGAACGAACAAATGTACGAAAGAACGAACGGTGGAACGAACGTTCGTCCGTACGTGCGTAGGAAAGAACGAACAAACGAACGTACGTAAGAAAGAACGATCGAAAAAACGGACGTATGTACGTAAGTACGTATGTACAAACGAACGAACGAACGTACGTACGAACGAACGTACGAACGAACAAACGAACGTACGTACGTAAGTACGAGTGAACGAACAAATGAACGAACGATCGTACGTATTACGTAGGCAGGGAATAAGGAAACAACGCATTACGTACAAACGAACGAACGAACGTACGTACGAACGAACAAACGAACGTAAGTACGAGTGAACGAACAAATGAACGAACGATCGTACGTATTACGTAGGCAGGGAATAAGGAAACAACGCATTACGTACAAACGAACGAACGAAGGCATGATCGAACGAAAGAACGAACGAGCAAACGTACGTACGACCGAGTAAACGTACGTACGAACGAACGAAAGATCGAACGAACGTCCGAAGAAAAGAACGAACGAACGTACGTACGAACAAAAGAACGAACGTATGTACGAACGAACGATTGAACGAACGTACGCATGTACGTACGAACGAATGTACGTACGAACGAATGTACGTACGAACGAGTGAACGTACGTACGTACGAACGAAGGACCGATCTAACGAACGAACAAACGTACGTACGTACGACCAAACAAATGTACGTACGTACGAAGCAATGAACGAACGAACGTACGTATGAAACGAGCGAACAATCGTACGAACGAACAAACGAACGTACGAACGAAATAACGAAGGAACGAACGATCGATCGAACGGACGTAGGTACGAACGAACGAACGAACGCACGTAGCTACGAACGAATGAACGCACGAACGAACGAAAGTACGTACGTACGTACGTACGACAGAACGAGCGAATGAACGAACTACGTACGTAGGCAGGGAATGAGGACAGAACGTATGTACGTACGAACAAACGAACAAACAAAGGCATGAACGAACGAACGAAAGTCCGAACGTACGTACGTAAGAAAGATCGATCGAACAAACGGACGCATGTACGTAAGTACGTACGAAGCAAGGTTTGAACGAACGTACGTACGAACTACGAACGAACAAAAGAACGAATGAACGTACGAACGAACGAAGGTACGAACGAGTGAACGAACGAACGTAGGCATGTACGTAAGAAGGAACGTACTTACGAACGAACGTATGTACGAACGAACGAACAAATGGACGAAAGAACAAAGGTACGTACGTACGTAGGAAAGAACGAACGAACAAACGAACGTACGTACGAAAGAACGTACGTCCGACCGAACGTACGAACGTACGTACGTCCGAACGAACGTACGAAAGTACGTACGTCCGAACGAACGTACGAACGAAAAAACAAACGAACGAACGAACGTTCGTACGTATTACGTAGGCAGGGAATAAGGAAAGAACGTATGTACGTACGAACGAACGAACGAACGAGCAAACGTACGTACGAACGAGCAAACATACGTACGAACGAGTGAACGACCGAACTAACGAAGGAAAGAACGAACGAACGAAAGATCGAACGAACGAACGGTGGAACGAACGTTCGTCCGTACATACGTAGGAAAGAACGAACGTACGTACGTAAGAAAGAACGATCGAACAAACGGACGTATGTACGAAAGAACGTACGAACGAACGAACGAATGAATGATAGAACGTACGTACGTACGAACAAACGAACAAAAGAACGAACGAACGTATGTACGAACGAACGATTGAACAAACGTACGCATGTACGTACGAATGAACGAATGTACGTTCGAACGAGTGAACGTACGAACGAGTGAACGTACGAACGAGTGAAAGTACGAACGAACGACCGATCTAACGAACGAACAAACGTACGTACGTACGACCAAACGAAAGTACGTACGTACGAAGCAATGAACGAACGAATGTACGTACGTATGAACGAGCGAACAATCGTACGAACGAACGAACGTACGAACGAACAAAGGAACGTACGTACGTACGACCGAACGTACGTACGTATTACGTAGGTAGGGAATAAGGAAAGAACGTATGTCGTTACAAACTAACGAAGGTATGAACGAACGAACGAACGAGCGAACGAACGAACGTACGTACGAAGCAACGAACGAACGTAGGCATGTACGTAAGAACGAACGTACGTACAAACGATCGTACGTACGAACGAACGTACGTAAGTATGTACGAACGAACGATCTAACGAACAAATGGACGAAAGAACAAAGGTACGTACGAACGAACGATCTAACGAACAAATGGACGAAAGAACAAAGGTACGTACGAACGAAGGAACGAACGTTTGTCCGTACGTACGTACGTAGGAAAGAACGAACGAACAAACGAACGTACGTACGTAAGAAAGAACGATCGAACGAAGGAACGTATGTACGTAAGTACGTACGAACGAACGAATTAACGAACGAACGAACGCACGTATGAACGCACGAACGAACGTACGTACGAACGAAAAAACAAACGAACGAACGAAGGAATGAACGAACGTTCGTACGTATTACGTAGGAAGGGAATAAGGAAAGAACGTATTTACGTACGAACGAAAGAACGAAGGCATGAACGAACGAAAGAACGAACGAGCAAACGTACGTACGACCGAGTAAACGTACGTACGAACGAACGAAAGATCGAACGAACGTCCGAAGAAAAGAACGAACGAACGTACGTACGAACAAAAGAACGAACGTATGTACGAACGAACGATTGAACGAACGTACGCATGTACGTACGAACGAATGTACGTACGAACGAATGTACGTACGAACGAGTGAACGTACGTACGTACGAACGAAGGACCGATCTAACGAACGAACAAACGTACGTACGTACGACCAAACAAATGTACGTACGTACGAAGCAATGAACGAACGAACGTACGTATGAAACGAGCGAACAATCGTACGAACGAACAAACGAACGTACGAACGAAATAACGAAGGAACGAACGATCGATCGAACGGACGTAGGTACGAACGAACGAACGAACGCACGTAGCTACGAACGAATGAACGCACGAACGAACGAAAGTACGTACGTACGTACGTACGACAGAACGAGCGAATGAACGAACTACGTACGTAGGCAGGGAATGAGGACAGAACGTATGTACGTACGAACAAACGAACAAACAAAGGCATGAACGAACGAACGAAAGTCCGAACGTACGTACGTAAGAAAGATCGATCGAACAAACGGACGCATGTACGTAAGTACGTACGAAGCAAGGTTTGAACGAACGTACGTACGAACTACGAACGAACAAAAGAACGAATGAACGTACGAACGAACGAAGGTACGAACGAGTGAACGAACGAACGTAGGCATGTACGTAAGAAGGAACGTACTTACGAACGAACGTATGTACGAACGAACGAACAAATGGACGAAAGAACAAAGGTACGTACGTACGTAGGAAAGAACGAACGAACAAACGAACGTACGTACGAAAGAACGTACGTCCGACCGAACGTACGAACGTACGTAC
>NW_028315449.1:0-5000 GCF_046866305.1 Octopus bimaculoides
ATTTTTCTATGTCTAAATTGTGCAACAACTCATGCATTTGGTTGTGCAATTTGTTTGCACGGGAAACCTGCCCTTTGTGGCGAATTTACCGATATTATCTAATATTATTTACGGCTTTTCTTCGCCATTTTTTTTCGTTTCGAGACTTGGAGTCTTCGAAGCCAATTTTGCAGACGATTTCAGAACGAAAACCGGTCTCCATAGCAACTCTCTTTGCGACGTTGATTTCCTTACCCTCCCTTCCCCACGGCTTCATGAAGGAGGGAAGACGGGGAGAAGCGTCACACGAACAGGTGCAGGTGTACGCGTGAACCCTAACACCGTTGCCACCAGCAACAACAGCGATATCGTAGCAAAGGCTTCGGACCTCAAAGAAGAGAAACGCCAACACCACCACCAGACAGACAGACAGACAGACAGATAGACAGACAGACAGAGACAGACAGATAGACAGAGACAGACAGACAGATAGACAGACAGACAGACAGACAGACAGGCAGAGACAGACAGACAGACAGACAGAGACAGACAGACAGACAGACGAACAGACAGATAGACAGAGACAGACAGACAGATAGACAGACAGAGACAGACAGACAGACAGACAGATAGACAGAGACAGAGACAGACAGACAGACAGACAGATAGATAGACAGAGACAGACAGACAGACAGACAGACAAACAGAGACAGACAGACAGGACAGATAGATAGACAGAGACAGACAGACAGACAGACAGACAGACAGACAGACAGACAGACAGACAGACAGATAGATAGACAGAGACAGACAGACAGATAGACAGATAGACAGACAGAGACAGACAGACAGACAGACAGAGACAGACAGATAGACAGACAGACAGACAGAGACAGACAGACAGACAGATAGACAGACAGACAGATAGACAGAGACAGACAGAAAGACAGACAGACAGGCAGGCAGGTAGGCAGGCAGGCAAACAGACACACAGGCAAACAGACAGACAGACAGACAGATAGACATACAGATAGACAGGCAGACAGATAGATAGATAGTTGCTAAGTTACAGGGACCCTCAACACATCAACATCCGTTGCCAAGTGATGGTGGGTGGTTGGGGGTGCAAACACAGATACAAAGACACACACACGTTTGTATATGTGCGCGTGCGCGCATTTTTCTTTTCCTATTCCTACGGAGAGAGCTCGGAACGTCGCGGATCTGAATGTTCAAGCCCCACCACCACCACCACCCCCACTCCCGTTCGCCAGCGCGTGCAGTTTTCTCTTTTTGCCTTCCAATTCGTTCCCAGTTTTTTTACACAAAATTTTTTTTATTTGTTTTTGAATTCAGCTTCAAACATTCATAGTTTTAACACCCTTGTATTGCCTTAAAACGTTGTTTTGGGGATTATATTTTTCTATGTAGAAGTTGTGCAACAACTGATGCATTTCTTGTGCAATTTGTTTGCACGGGAAACCTGCCCTTTGTGGCGAATTTGCCGATATTATCTAATATTATTTACGGCTTTTCTTCGCCATTTTTTTTGTCGTCTTTCAGACTCGGGCGTCTTCGAAGTCAATTTTGCAGACGATTTCAGAACGAAAATCCGTCTCCATAGCAACTCTCTCGTGGCGAGGTTCATTTCTTTACCCTCCCCTCACCACGGCTTCACGAAAGAGGTAAGAAGGGGAAGGGGGAGGAGAAGAAGTGTGACGCGAACAGGTGCAGGTGTGAGCAGAGAACGCCAACACCGTTGCCACCGGCAACAACAGCGACATCATCGCCAAAAGTTTTGAGCTGAAAGAAGAGAAACGCCACCACCACCACCACCACCACGACCGTCGCCAACACCACCACCACCACCACCGTCGCCATCACCATCACCACCGCCACCGCCACCACCAGCTCCACCACCGTCGCCAACACCATCACCACCACCACTACAGCTTCACCGTCAACTGCCTCTGCTGCAACCAGACAGACAGACAGACAGATAGACAGATAGATAGATAGTTGCTAAGTTACAGGGACCTCAACACATCAACATCCGTTGTCAAGTGATGGTGGGGGGGGGGGGGCAAACCCACCTTTACTACCTGTCCACCAGGTCTCACACAATAATTGCTGTCAAAAATGAGATACTTAAATCTATAATATTTAAATCTAGCAATGCATGCTGGGAAAATCTGTTTTCTTTTTTTTATTGGCCGAAATTATATGTTTAAGTGGATAATTTAAGACAGCAATTATTGGGGGAACATGATGGAGTGGAGGTAGAGGTTAGGAGGACATTCCGAAGTCTCCTGTCCTAGGTTCAAACCTGGGAGGGAAGTTAGGGTCTTTTTATTTTTTAATATTTTTGTACAAACGAAAAAAAAAGTAAAAAGACTCTCACCTCCTTCCCAGGTTTGAACCCAAGACAGGAGACTTCAGACTGTCTTCCTCACCCAACTCATCTGCGCTCACCTCTACCACCACTCCATTGTGTGTATATATTATGAATCTAGTAATGTGTGTATGTATATATTATATAGAAACTAAATAATGCAATTATAATTCTCCTGGATCTTTTTTAAAACGGGGGCCACATTTTTCATTAACGAAACATTTTGAAACTTGGAACACTTGTAGAATGTGTCATATAAAACATCTTTTTCTCTTAGTCTTCTTACAAAAGAAAGAAATCCCTAATTTATTCCATGTTGCTACGATGTCTTCCGTTAATTCTTGTTGTCGTTTGTTGAATTACCAGTTTATTGTTCCAGCAATAAAATATATTTGAAGCTTTCTGTCGTATTTCTTTGTAATGGCCCGTGTAAACGCCGTTAATATTGCTTGCAACAGATGTGAAGCTCAGAGCTCCGGATGTTCTGAAATTTATGCCAACGGCTGGAAGTTTCTTTCAGAGAAAAGGTCATTCCAATGTACTTTCGCAGGCTGAGGACGAACATTGCTTTTAATTTTCTTGTAAAAATTAATAATAAAAAAGTTAGAAGCAGTTGAAGGTTTTTACTTTGAGTCAAGCTTCAACTTTCGTTGCAAAAAGATCGTCTGTGCTGATCTCCATTGCAGTTCAACAAAAGAGATTGATAGAATAAATATCAAACGTAAAACAACAACAAAAAGTATAGGGAGTCGATTTAGTCAACTAAAACCCTTCAGAGTGGTGCCCCAGGACAGCCGAGGGCAAAAGATAAATTATATTTACCTATAAATAAAAGAATGTGTGTGTGTGAGTGTGGTATACATGTGCAGTAAGTAGCTTGCTTACCAACCACATGGTTCTGGGTTCAGTCCCACTGTGTGGCACCTTCGGCAAGTGTCTTCCACTATAGCCTCAGACCGACGAAAGCCTTGTGAGTGGATTTTGTAGATGGAAACTGAAAGAAGCCTGTTGTATATATATATATATATATATATATATATGTGTGTGTGTGTGTGTGTGTGTGTGTGTGTGTGTGTGTGTACATATATTTGTCTGTCTGTGTTTGTCTCCCCACCATCGCTTGACAACTGATGTCGGTGTGCTTACATCGTTGTAACTTAGCGGTTCGGCAAAAAAGGCCGATAGAATAAGTACTAGGCTTACAAAGAATAAGCTCTGGGGTTGATTTCTTCGCATAAGAGGCAGTACTCCAGCATGGCCGCAGTCGCATGACCGAAACTAGTAAGAGAATAAAAGAAAAGAATATATATATGTATATAGTATATATTTACATATATATACAAATATACTATACATTATATATATATATATATATATATATATATAAATATAAATATATATTTCTATATATATCTTATATGCCAAATCAATATATTTTATATGAAAAATTATTTTGAATAAAAAATATGTAAAAACCTAATTCAACGTTAATTCTTGTTGCCTTGTTTGCTGTACATTACATCCGTTTCA
This sequence comes from Octopus bimaculoides, assembly GCF_046866305.1. NCBI lineage: Eukaryota > Metazoa > Mollusca > Cephalopoda > Octopoda > Octopodidae > Octopus > Octopus bimaculoides. The sequence goes on from NW_028315449.1 coordinate 3,902, forward strand.
GAAAAGAAACGCACAATTTGGAGGAGATTTGATTGCTATTTCTAGCTGACTGAACATCCATATAGTGTGTTGTTGTTGTTTAACCCCAGGTCTGTCCTGATCCAACAGACACATGATCAAAGATGTTCCAGCCGTGGCCATCCCATCTTTTATTCAGGCATAATGTATCTTGGACTACATTAAATAATGTCTCCCTTTTTTGTTTCCGTTTAGTTCAACCTTGATCTAATAGAAAAACAATCTCAAAGCTTTCCAGATCTGCCTATCCCGTCTATATATCTCTTTTATTTAGACAGAGTACCCGACTACGGCCATGCTGGAGCACCACCTTAAGGGGTTTTAGTTGTAGAAATCAACCCCAGGACTTATTCTTTGTAAGGGTAGTACTTATTTTTTATCGGTCACCTTTGCTGAACCACTAAGTTATGGAGACGTAAACACACCAACGCCGATTTTCGAGAGGTGATGGGGAACCCAAACATACACACATCTACACACGCGCATGTATGCATGCATACATGCATACACGATGGGCTTCTTTCAGTTTCCGTCTACCAAATCCACTCACAAGCCTTTGATTGACCCGCGGCTATTGTAGAAGACACTTGCCCAAGGTGCCACGCGGTGGGACTGAACCCAGAACCATGTGGTTTGGGAAGCAACTACAGTGAGAACAGTTATTCTCAACGCTTTTAATATCCAGGCCAGACCCAAAACTTGGATTTACTCTGGGAGCTGCTCCCCCCAAAAATGTGACACACAAGTCAGATTAAAGAAAAAAATTATAATATTTATAGAATGAATATAGTCGAGGGCTGCCTGCGGCCCTGGGAGCCGCAGTCGACGTTCTGGAGCGGCCGAGGGATTCGTTTGAAATATTAAATAAAATGAGAAGGTGGTTAAGGGGAGGTAATTACGTATGACGAATAACTGGAGGTTTCGTCCTTTATGGATTTTTTATTCCTTTGCTTGTGTCAGCCATGCTAGAGAAGGGGCTTTAGTCGAAAACCAGAACTTATTCGGTGTAAGCCTAGTACTTATTCTATCGGTCCTTTGAGCCGAACTGCTAGGTTGCAGGAACGTAAGCATACCCACGCCG
>NW_028315449.1:7500-12500 GCF_046866305.1 Octopus bimaculoides
CACATTCTCATCTCACATTCCTTCTGTACACTACTATATATACACAGATATACCCCTGTGTGTGTATGTGTATATAGATATATATATACACACTAGCAGAAATACCCGGCGTTGCCCGGGTTAAAGAGAATAATGAAATCTAAAAACGCCGTCTAGACTACGCATCATCTTTATATATAGAGATGTATATACACACACGCACCCAAACACACGTATATATATGTATATCAATATAAATATATGAAAGTCAATGAAGTTTCCTAAAAGAAGGTGATCATGTACATACTTTCTTGCTGTTGTGATTATAACACCTCGTTGTAAACAATGTTCCTTGTTTTCCCTTGTGGAGCATATACAAATAGTTTTTTTTGCTGCCCACTCTTGAGCAGCCAACATACAGTTGTCCATGTGAGAAGCAGGGCTCTTCCAAGAGAAGACCAGCTACAGACAGTGTTTGACCCTGAGATTTGTTTATGGACATGGCAAAAGTCACACGAAGGGGGAATTCTAGTCTTCTGAATGTAAAAGGAATGTCTGCTCCTGATGGAGTAAGAGGAATTCTTGGAATAAAGACGTCATCCCCTTTTGCACATCCAGAAAGAATGGTAGCCTCGATAACATGTGACATCATTTTCTTTATCACGAGTCGTGTTCCATTGCAAAGTCTTGGTGGTTCCAGATTGCGGAGCAGCATAACAGGCGTTCCAACTTTAAGTGATAATATGTGGGGAGGTAGTCCTGGAGGCTCCAACGAATTGAGAAATTCAGGAGGATAGTTCACCACTTCATTTGTATCTGGAACTGTATCAACAGACTTGTAAGTTTGAAGATTGCCGGGAAGAGAATGCATCAGGTGTTGATTAATTTTTGTAACAGCTACGTTTTTTGGAGCTAATATTGCTCTTTCACATAACCAATTGTGATTTTGGTAGTTTTGTTTAAAGTTGGGAAAGACTGTGTTTGAGGTCATCTACAGAATTAACAACAGAACAAAATGGCCGGAGGTCTGCAACGAAATAATTTTACTCAACACTTTGCAAGTGAATCAGTGGAGGCAAAGATGCGTCTCATTTACTTGACAATTTATGCACCACATTGCAGAAATCACAATGTAAGTATATCTGAAAGGGTAGTCTTACACTGTTGTACCGTTGAATTACAAATAATGCTCATCTGTTATGTTGGGGTTAAAATTTCATCAACATCAAAAATATATGAATTTTCATGGGAGTTATGGCCGTTAAGCAAAGAATATAATTTCCAAATTTCATAAAGATCCATTCAGTACTTTTGACGTAGTTTTGGATAAGAAAACAAATGACTAATGTGTGTGTTTGTGTGCATGTGTATGTGTGTGTGATGGGTGTATATATGTATAGATATCTGTATGCATGTATATATGTATATATGTACATATTACATGTACATCTCTCTCTATATATATACATCTACACATATGTATACATATACATGTATGCATATAGATCTATGTATATATATATATATCTATACATATACGTGTACATATACATCTATATGTATACATATACACCTCTCTCTCTCTCTCTCTCTCTCTCTCTCTCTCTCTCTATCTATACATATATGTGTACATATACATCTATATGTATACATATACATCTCTCTCTCTCTCTCTCTCTCTCTCTCTCTCTCTTTCTCTTTCTCTCTCTCTCTTTCTCTCTTTCTCTCTCTCTCTCTCTGAAAGTATGTCATTACAGTATCGAAATGGTGTACATATACATCTCTCTCTCTCTCTTTCTGTCTCTCTCTCTTTCTCTCTCTGTGAAAGTATCTCTCATTACAGTATCGAAATGTGATTGTTTCAGTTAGTGGAGTAGTTTCATTTTTAAAGTGAAAGTATTTGACATGGGTGTTTTTGTTTCACTTTTGACACGTAATACTTAAATAGTGGAGGAGTTATTATGTTGCCGTGGGCTCGAACTCTGCAAGAAGTTAAAAAAGTTTTTGACTAAAACACAACTGGAACCCTAAGTAAGGCATTTCAAGGAGTGGCCCTATCCTGCAGTGCACTGAAGCTGTTTCTTTGGCAAACTTGTAGAAAGCTCTGGGGTTAGATTTTATATTGTCTATAGCCCAAGCTTCTTTGTCTGCTCTTTCTTTTCCGTGGGAGAGTTGCAGATTTTTTTCAATCTCCAGCAGTTGTATTTTCAGGCGGGACTTTTCACTGCTTTCAATTTGTTTGTTTAGGCGATTTGAAACTTTTGTATGCCGTCTCATAAGAATTTTCCTCTCCCTGGGGATTTTGTTCTTGTGTACAGTGGCCTTTCTCTCTGGGACACATTTGTAGCGTATGGCTTGCATTACAGACATGAATTGTTTAAGTTTCATGTCGATGTCCGGTGAGGAGAGACATTTAGGCCAGTTTTGTTTGAGGATCTCTTTCTCAATCTGTTTCCAGTTTGCCTTATTGAAGTTCAAACTGGAAAGATTCTGAGAGTTTCTTGTAGGCTGCATGTCCATGGCTTCCTTTGGTCCGTACATGGTCAGCTCTACCATGTTGTGATCCAAGAGTAGCGTCGGTGTCACTTTCACATTATGGATGAGATCCATATTATTTGTGAAGCAGAGATCCAGTATGTTACCTGCCCTGGTTGGCTGGAGTACCACTTGTTCCATGTACAAAGTGTTGGCAAGGTTCAGGAGGGAATTCACCTGCCCTTGTTCGTATCGCGTCATTCCTGGGAGAGAAAGGCCCTCGGGCCATCTGACATTGGGCAGATTGAAGTCTCCCATAAGGAGTACACTTATGTGTTGTTCTAATGTGTCTAGAACTTCTTCTATTTTTGTAAGGCAGTCTTCAAACTTGCCTACATGATTTGGAGCATCTGGAGGGCGATATGTAGCACATATAACTACATTGAGTTGTCTTATATGTATAATTAGTGTGTCACATACTGAATTTGAGTGTGATAAAAGGACCTGGGGTGTGAGGTCTTCGCGGATGTACATAGCAACTCCACCATGACTCCTTTCTTTTCTGTCAGTCCAAAATACAACATACTGTGGTATGTGTATTTCTGCATTTCCTATATCTGGTTTCTGGTGGGTTTCCATAAGTGCTATGCATAAGGCTTGATTGCAAGCAACAAGGTCTCTCAAGAAAGGGATTTTTGTCCTGTTACTAAGTGATAACAGTCCTCTGATGTTCAGTAAGAGTATGGATGTGATGTGTGTGTTGCTGCCAGTGGTGCCCATCTTGGGTCTATTTGCTGTGGTGGTCTTATGTATTGGGGATAGTCCCATCTGTGCGATTGTAGCCAGGTCAGCTGCTGTACCATCTTTTGCGCCATGCACAAAAAAGATTGTTGTTCAGCCGCTGCCCTTTCAACATGTTGTTGATAGGTCTGGTCTCTGGCACACACTACATCTGCGTACCTCCGTTTTGGGGTAGGTGGTGCGTAATCCTTTCCTTTTGGCAGATCGTTTCTGCCCTGTTTCATGTTTATGTGGCGGGGTCTTTGGTGTGCAAAACGGCAGCCTGCACCTTCCTCTCCGTGCCAGCAGACACCTTTCAAGTAGAATTTGCACATTCGTGTGTGCTGTCTCTTTCTATCCTTTTTGTTATATGGATATTCAGGTCTGCTTCTTTCTTTGGCTGTTTCATCTTTTGATTTAGTTTTGGTTTTTCCTGCTTTCAATTCTTCTTTCTTGGCCCTTTCACCTCCATGGTTTTTCGTTTTGATGGTGGTAGGGGCACTTTCACTCGGGTTTACTTTCCGAGCAGGTTTCTCGCTTGAATCTTCATTGTTTTCTTGAGTGGGGGTGACATCCTCATCTGCATCCGTGCCTCCATCCTTGTCATCTTTGCTGTGTTTATTATCAAAGATGGCATCAAGAGTGCTGATATGGGAACTTATGAGAGCATAGGAACGTGTAAACTCCTGCTTCTTTCATTCTATCTGTGCTAATGTTCTCGTATAACCATTGCTCTTCAGTGCAGCAGTGATTATATTATTTGGGTTTTCTCCTTCAGCACAGCGCCAGGCTCTCAAAAACAATGCCAATTCCATGCTTCTCCAGGTTCTGGACATTTTAGTGGTTAGTTTATTAATTTATCTATCTATCTATTTATTTATTTATTTAATTTTAACAGTGTGATGGAGGGTAGTGAAGAAATAGAGAAAGAAAGTGTCTATACTTAGAGAGATTGAGTGGCTGAGAGAAGAGAGGAAGAGAGAGAGAGAGAGAGAGAGAGAATGTTCGTGTCTATTCAAGAGGTTGAGAGGGAGAGAGAGAGAGAATGATCGTGTTTATTTGAGAGGCTGAGAGAAGAAAGACGTTGTGATAGAGAGAAGTGAAGAGAAGAAATAGAGAAGAGAGAGAAAGATTGTGTCAGGAGAAAAGTAAAGAGAAAGAGAGAGTGTCTGTGTCTATGTATTTATAGTGATGAGAGAGAGAGAAGTGAAGAGAAGAACAGTGGAAGAGAGATTAAGGGTCTGAGAGAAGAATTATGGGATGATGGAATGAACTAAGAAGATAGAGAGTGTATCTACGTAGTTAGAGAGAAGCAATAGAGAAAGGGGAAAAAAGATGGTATGATGGAGAAGAGAGCGAGAGAGAGAAGTTATATAAACTCTTGAGAAGGATTCGACTTGGATAGGGAAAAATAAATAAATTAAGGAACAAACGATTATATATCTGTAACTAAAGAAATTCTCTTAAATCATGAATAATGAAAGTTCAACCTGTCTACAATAATCTCGTAAGCCAAAAGCAAAACAGAAAACACCTTATGTACATTTAACCTTCTATTTTCCCTAAGAATAATAAGCTTTCAATAAACGACAGAAAAATAAACAGAACACAAAGATACTTATCTAGTTTTTCCAGAGATGGGTATTTCCAAGGCAGTGGAAGATTCTAAACTTCTTTTCAAGCGATGGTGATTCCATGTGTTGCTAAATAGGAGACGTTGTTAATGTTTTCGATGTTCGTAAGGGCTTTTACTTCTGTTTTATATA